>NC_053436.1:26589129-26745123 GCF_007990345.1 Gossypium hirsutum
TGATATGCCTTTGTATATATGGCAAGAATTCCATTACTAAATCTCATGCTACAAGAATTGATTTAAAGCTAATCTATTCTAATCCTTAGATAATTGCAGCCTCATCAAAGTACATTTAGTATAAAACTCATCCTCGCAAAAAAACAACTCTTTCAGTACTTGAAAACAAATCAGTTAGAGGTGAATAAAAAGCATAAAATGCTCGAACTCAATTGTTGTGCTTCTAGATTTCCCTCAATCTTACGACTACATTGCTTATTTACAGGCTTACAAGACTTCAGCACCAAACAAGAAATAAATGAGATGAACATATTATTTCGTTCTTGATTTTTACCATATTAATTATCAATACAATACCCTTGAATTGTCACCAAAACAATTTTCAATTCATCTCAATTTTAATCACCAAATACTCTTCAAATAATGTTTAGGCGAAAAATTCTCTATCTTATTAGCCATGACACTTTTTATATGCTTATCATAATCCATCAGAGTAGGTTACAGATTTCAATTTATGTAAAAATAATTTGAAAATCAAAATGTTAAATCTTAATTATTAATAAGGAATGTTATTGAGAAAAATGTGAAACACCATCATTGAAGTCATGAAACATGAAATTAAATAAAAAAAATTACTTTTATTGTAAATTATTTAGTTTTCAAATCTTACATTTATTATTTCCCAAATATGTATTTCTAATGCATACAAGTATGACAAAATTTCTATAAAAAAATACTAAAAACAAGAAAACAATAAAAAAAATCATATGGACCTATTATTTGTTTTTGATATATGTAAAAAAGCAGCCAATATGTTTATTATTTATTGTTTTGGGTTTTTTGTTGGTACAGTTCTATACCCTATTTGTATACAAATTGGACCCATCAGAATGCATTCCTTTCTGTCTTCAAATCCAAAACTGCATGCATACACAAAGGTTCCTATGTATCTTACAAATTCGATCTAACATTTTTCCTTTTTTTCTTTTTGAATTAGCCTATTGTTATTTTTTTTAACACTTCTCTTTTTTTTATAATTTGGTTGACTTAATAAAAATGTAATGTTATTTATATATTATAAAGGCACAGCTTGCCAATCTTCCATATATTGTCTTTAGTCTCTATCCCAGGCTTTGCATTTTTCATATGCTTTCCCTCCTATATCTGGACTCTTTTCGCTCCATTTAATATGCTTTATCTCCAACATTATTATTATCATTATTATTATGTCTCTTGTATAATCTATATAATTATTCTTTCTTTGTAACTTAATGGCCATGACTCTCCTATAAGCAAATTCCAGTTGTGGGGATACTGCACCGTTGGGAAAATCCCATCATTCAACAATCAAAATCAATGGAATTTGGTAAAATTAGGGTTAATAATCAGAGACCGATGGGCAACGGTGAATGGGGGAGATGAGCAAGCAACTAGGGTTTTCTATGTTAAGATTTGAGAGTGAGGGTTTTTAATCTCTTATTTGAGTAAATCCCAAACAATAATTCATTTATAATGATTAAAATTCTTTCCATGAATCAAAGGTTTATATACACAAACATATGTGTAATTATATTCTTTCTTTCCATGAATCCTTATGGCATGAATGATGATTAAAGGAAAATACTTACCGATTAGTGGCGGTAGAGGACGACGACGCAGCAGAGGGGACACTCGACGGCACAGGGTGAAGGCAATGGAGGAGATGGGGAAATTGGGGATTTTAGAATTTAGAGAAATTGGGATTTCAGAATCGGGGCAAAAAACCTGATGAAAATGTTTAAGTTAAAAGTTTAATTTGTTTGTAAGGAAACGACGCCGTTAAAATCGAATTTGGGATGCAACTTTGCGGCGTTTATATAACAAACGCCACTAAAAGTTTAATTGCGTGTAGTGAAACGATGTCGTACAAGGCTAATAGGTATTTCACTTTTGCGGCGTTTAACAAAAACGCCACTAAAACTTAGTTTCCTGACTCAAAACGGCGTCGCAGTTGGCAATTTGGTATTGAAATTTGCGGCGTTTATGGAAGCGTCACTAAAAATTTGTTGTGAAACGCAGTCGTTTAAGCCAAATGCTAATGTAATTTCGCGGCATTTTTCGGAAGCGCCACTAAATATAAACTGAAACTGCATCATTTTAGTGGAATAAAAAACATATTTTACGGCGTTTTAAGGCTAAAGGCCACTAAATTTATTTCCCCTGTAATGAAACGGTGCCGTTTTTACAAATTTTATTACATTTTAGTGCCTTTCTTTGTTTATCAATTTTTTTAAAAATCTAATATTTTAATATATCAAATGTTTAGATTAAATATTTCTAAATATAAAAGCATTAATTCATATATATAAATTAATTAAATAAAAAATGATGTTAATTACATCAATAATTGCCTTAATATTTTACAATCATGTGCACGCTAAATCACTTTTCATGTATGCTTTTGAGATTTAACCATTTTGATATATATTCTTTTAAAATAATAATTTATATATATTTATCTTATAAAATAAAATCCAAAATTATATTCTAATTAAACCCGAAAGCTTAAACCTTAAACTTAAAATCCTAAACCCTAAACTCTAAACAGTAGCTAAACCTCAAACACCTAACCTCAAACCCCAAACTAATTAAGCCCCCAGAACCATACGCCGTAACCCCTAAACCAACCATAAATCCTAGACCATAAAGCCCAAACTATAAACTCTAAAAATCGTTAACCCATGAACTTTAATATTAAAACCCTAAACCCTAAAACACAATAAACCCTAAAACTCAAACTCTAAAACATAAACCCATAACACAAAATAATAAAAATTATATCATAAACCCTAAAACACTAATTTAATCGTAGACATTAAACCTAAAATACATACCCCTAAACCTTAAAATAACATAATCTTTTTGCGGCGTTTTTAAAAAACGGCGCCCTTTCTTGAATCAATATCCTGGGATATCAAAACAAGAATTAAAAACACATAATTAAGAACAAGTTAAATATTTATCATACGATTCAGAAAATAATAACAAGATTCGTCTTAGGTTTCATACCCCTTAGTATTTAGGGGTTTTAGTTCATAACTAAATAATAAAACATCCCAGAAGAATAAAGAATACAAAACATAAAGATAACCCAAAACTCCTGAAGGGAAATTGAGGAGAGATCTTCAGTCTTGATGATGAATCCGGCTTCTGAGATGGATCAATCGGCTTCCTTGGAGTAATTCCTTACACCCCTTTCTTCGTCTCCCTTTTCTTCCTCCTCTATGGGTTTTATAGCTTTGGAATGCCTAAAGCCCTCAAAATTAGCCTTTTCCGAATTGGACTCAACTTGGGCTCGGCAAAGACATGCCTGTGGCACACACTCGTGTTCGATTACTTCAAGCCGTGCTCGAGCTTGCTAATTGACACGGCTGTGTGGTATGCCCGTGTAAGGAGTCCAGGCCGTGTTGATTTCATACCATGGCCCATTTTCTCTGTTTTTGGCCCGTTTCTCGTTTCTTTCGCTCTCCTATGCTCTCCTAAGTATAAAACATGAAATTAAAGCATTAGGAGCATCGAATTCACGAATTCTAATGGGAAATCATCCATAAAATGCATTAAACATGGGGTAAAAATATGTATAATTTACGGTTTATCAAATACCCCCACAATTAAGCATTTGCTTGTCCTCAAGCAAAATTCTCAACTTATAATTTCTATCGATAATATCGCACATTAATCCATAAGCAATCATACATTGAGAATTCAACTAAAAGAACATAAAAGTTTCAAACATTCCAAGTTGAGTATTTAATCATGCAAACATAGGTGTCTCTCCGCATCTAAGTAATTACCTTTGATTCAGAATATCATAGAGTTTCACATCCCCACTAAAGATTCACTCAAATCATTCGAGGTGTTTAAGGACAATAAATGAAGCACTCAATAGTCAATAATGAAAAGTCATTACCATAGGCTTGCATGAAAATTAGATCTCCACCACTATAATTTAAGATGATACATCAATCAAAAGGTCTTTAGAGGGTTATAGTGAGGCTTGGTCAGGGGTGTGGTCACAAGCTGAAAGAAAGGGTTAGAATCGAGATTAAATTGAAAATTTTCCTAACTAGAAAAAGAGTTAATCTTCACTTGCGTACAACAGAGCTTCTTCTCAGAATATGAAATTACAGATATGTATACATATTTTTTTTAGGAACAAGTTAAAATAATATAGACTAACTATTAAGAACAAAACATAGCTAAGAAATCCATTCAACTCAAATCTCGACAAAAATAGGGATTAATTTAGAGGATTTCAACAATAATGGGTTAAAGGTTGATATTGAGGTGAATACAAGGAATGGCTTGTTAGGCTCAAATGGGTTTACTAGGGTTAATCGTGAAGGTAGGCTTTTCATGGCATGAGTGGGTGAATCTTAAGTGCCTTAATCATTTTGACATATCAAATCAAATGGTGTGGTCTCGACATGCATAATCAAGCAAGTTCTAGAATAACAATTCAATACTGACGCACTCAAAGCAATAATGAAAGTGAGCATGAAAGAATTAATAGATGCTCAAAAGGCTAAAAAATCTCACAAAAAATATGGTTTTTTTATGTTTAGACTCGTGAGTTCCAATTCAAAGTAATACCTAGACTTGGGGAAACAACCTATAATTTTAAATTCTTAAAAATCAACTCATCATGCTTGATTCTCTAATGTCTTAAAGTTTAAACAATCAATGCATAAATCCTTATTTTTAATTCAAGATATATCAATCAAAATCATAAATCAATTAAAATTTATCCTAAATATGATATGAGAGCTTTTCAAGAGAACAAGGTAATCATTCAGGGATTTTTCTGATAATGAAATAAATACCCTCCCACACTTAAGATGTGCATTGCCCTCAATGTACAAAGATAGATATTAGAGTATATAAAATTAAGATAGGGAGAGAAGTGAACTTCCTGTATTAAGAATGGATGATATGCTTGGATTGACGAGATCGAGTATTTGAGATAACTCTGGATGGCAAGCTTGACTCTGAAAGTAAGCCGTTTAAAAAGAAAACAAATGAATCTTAAAAACAAATGAATCTTAAAAACTTAATGAAAGAAAAATAAAATAAGTTAATTATTCTAATTTGTCAAGTGGCACGGCCGGTGCACACGCCCGTGTGGTTCGTGTCCAATCCGTGTTCGTCACGAATTGTGATGTCGTCACATGGCCTTCTCGCACGCCCGTGTGTATAGGCCGTGTAGTTACAAGATTGTGTCGCACGGCCCTGTGTGGTGTGGTTCGCTTCTCCTACAGTAGTGTAGGTTTTCGTAGGCCCATATCATTCTGACAGTGTTGTCCATGGGTGCTAGACACGGGCGTGTCACATACCCGTGTTTATTTGGCAGATTTGACCACGGCCACATCGTACGGTCGTGGCGTTTTATCGCAGCCCGTGTTTGGGGAAATCTTCTGCCCTGTTTCTGCATGGCCATATCGCACGGCCGTGTTTCTATCCGTGTTGGTCACACGGCCTTAAGCACGTCCGTGTGGAGTTGGGAACCTGTGCTTTAAGTACTCTGTTACTAACCCAAATGTGTTAAACTTGAAATGTAAATAATTTAAAACCGTTAGTATTCGGGTTGCCTCCCGAGAAGCGCTTGTTTATAGTCTAAGCTCGACTATTACCTTGTTGGTTTATTCAGGGTGGTTTGTGGAGTCATAGCTCCTCTCCATCGACTTTAAAATTCTAACCATTATAAAGTTTGAGACGGTGTCCATTTACTTTGAAAGTACCATATGATAGGTGACTTACCTCTGTTGTGCCATATGGTAGAACATATTGAATTACGAAGGGTCCCGACCATCATGATTTTAGTTTCCCGAGAAATAATTTGAGTCTTGAGTTGTATAGTAAGACGAAATCTCCAACTTCAAATTGTTTTCGTTGCTTTAAATGAACGTCATGGCGCCGCTTTATTGCTTCCTTGTATAGGCATGAATTTTCATATGCATTGGCTCGCCATTCATCAAGCTCGTTCAGCTGCATCAACCTATTTTTTCCTACAAGTTAGGGATCAAGGTTTAAAAATTTAATAGCCCAAAACGCTTTATGCTGTAGTTCGAATGGTAGATGATAACTTTTTCCATAAACAAGTCTATAAGGTGATGTTCTGATGGGAGTCTTAAAAGCAGTTCTGTAAGCCCATAAGGCATCGTCTACTTTTGTTGCCCAGTCTTTTCTGTTTGATTCTACTGTTTTTTCAAGGATCCGTTTGATTTCTCGGTTTGCTACTTCAACTTGTCCATTAGTTTGAGGATGGTATGGGGTGGCTGTTCTATGATGAACTCCGTATTTCTTAAGGGTTTTTTCAAATTGGGTATTACAAAAATGAGTGCCTCTGTCACTGATAATTGCTCTAGGTGTTCCGAATATCAAGAATAGTTTTTTAAGGAAACGTACTACCACTCTCGCATCATTAGTAGGTAGAGCTTGGGCTTCTACCCATTTGGACATGTAGTCAACTGCTACTAAGATGTATTTATTCCCAAATGAACTAAAGAATGGGCCCATGAAATTGATACCCCAAATGTTAAATATTTAACATGAAAGCATATAGTTTTTAGGCATTTCATCATGTTTAGATATGTTACCTGTCCGTTGTCATTTGTCACATGAAGTAACATACCTGATAGCGTCTTTGAATAACGAAGGCCAATAAAAACCTGATTCAAGTATTTTGTGTGCGGCCTTGTTCCACTATAGTGTCCTCCGGTTGGCCCTGAGTGGCAGTGTTCCAATATTTTTGATGTTTTTGATCTTGTAACGCATCTTCTAATGACTTGATCTGCACATCTTCTAAATACTTCCATGTTATCTTCCACGAGTTTGTCGAATATGGCCATCATACAGTGCTGAAAAGTGGCAGGAGCATTACATAATCCAAAAGGCATTCTACGATAAGCGAACGTACCAAATGGGCATTCTACGCATCTTTGAGCTTGCACACACGGTTTGTATTCATCTTCCATCAAAATTTTGTGGGTGCAAAAAGAAGGGCTGATTCCTTTAATGTCAGAAATTTTCCAAGCTATGGCCTTTTTATGTTCTTTTAATACTTGGATTAATTCCTCTCTCTCATTGGATTAATTCCAGTTTGGAAGGCTCCTCAATAGAGGGTTTCTCCTTAAGTTCATCGTTTATCTTAATGCCCTCATATTCTACTTGTCTTGACAAATGGTCATTAGGTTCCTCACCTGTCTCCTCGCCTTGAGCTGGATACAGTTCCGTCATCTCCTCTTGTATAATTCCCTGAAAAGAGTCTTGAGTAATATGATCAATAGAGTCAATAAAATAACATGAATCATCCTGTTCCCTAGAGAATCTCATAGCATCATAAATTTTAAAGATAATCTCCTCGTCACATACTTTAAGTACCAATTTACCATTACCCACGTTAATTACAGCTCTAGTAGTGGCTAGAAATGGGCGCCCTAAAATTAAGGGTACTTCCACATCTTCATCCATCTCAAGCACAACAAAATCAATAGGGAATATAAATTTATCTAATTTTACCAGTACGTCTTCTATAATACCCCTAGGATATTTAACAGATCTATCGGCTAATTGAATACTCATCCTAGTAGGCTTAGGTTCCCCAAGACCAAGTTGTTTGAACATTTTATATGGAATCAAATTAATGCTAGCGCCTAAATCAGCTAGTGCTTTTTCAACATTGAGACTACCAATTAAGCAAAGGATAGTAAAACTTCCTGGATCTTTCAGTTTGGTTGGAAGCTTGTTTTGGAGTATGGCTGAGCACTCCTCGTTGAGTTCTACTGTAGATAAGTCCTCGAACTTCCTTTAATTTGTTAGAAGCTCCTTCAAAAATTTTGCGTAGGTAGGCATCTATGAGATGGCTTCAACAAAAGGTAAGTTGATATGTAATTGCTTAAAAAGTTCAGGAAACTTACCGAATTGTGCATCAATGCGATCTTTTTTCAATTTTGCTGGATATGGAACTGGTGGTTTATATTCCTCCGGCACTAGTTTGTCACTATTTTCGGGTTTTTCTTCCCTCCTTTTGCTTTCCACACTTTCCCACTCCTTAGTGTAGCTACTTTGACATTCTCTCTTGATTTGGTGTTACTAAGTAAATTTCCTAGTGGTCTTTCCGAGATCAGTTTGGACAGTTGGCTTATCTGAGTTTTGAGCCCTTCTATCGATGCTTGTTGATTCTTAAGTGCTGACTCGGTGTTCTGGAAACGAGTTTCTGACACCGATATAAACTTTGAGAGCATCTCTTCAAGGTTTGGCTTATTTTCCTATTAGTAGGGTGATTGTTGGTAGCCCGGAGGATGTTGTGGTCTTTGATTTCCTTGACCACCCCATGAGAAATTGGGGTGGTTCCTCCAACCTACATTATAAATGTTACTATATGGATTGTTTTGAGGTCGAAGATTATTACCCATGTAGTTTAATTGCTCGTTATCCATGTTGTGGCCATAAGGTTGGTATTCCGAATGGTTTGTTCCACCTCCACTTGTTTCGCACTGCATTATTGTCAATCCATTTATTCAAGAGTTCTACCTGATTAGAGAGCATGGTGACCGAATCGACGTTATAAACACCGACCGTTTTCGTTGGCTTTGTCCTCATGACTTGCCACTAATAGTTATTCAATGACATCTCCTCTATAAACTCATAGGCACCTTTCGGTGTTTTATTGTTTATGGTTCCGTTCGCCGCTGCGTCAACCATTTGCCGTGTAACACCCCGAACCCGAGATCGTCGCCGGAGTCGAACACGAGGTGTTAACAGACTTCAAACCACTTATTAAAAATTTCCCAGACAAGCTGCCACTCTGCATACTAGTCGCTTTAAAAATCATATCTTGAGTTCTGAAACTCGAAATCCAGTTCCGTGAATTTTCCCTGAAACTAGACTCATATTCCCATCTACATATTTTTTTCTAGAATTTTTGGTCGGGCCAATTAGTACAGTTTATTAGTAAAAGTCTCCCATGTTACAGGGATCGACTACACTGACCTTTGCGCATTACGACTTGGATATCTACCTGTACAGGGCTTCAATACTGATTTCGTTTGTTTCTATAAAAACTAGACTCAAAGGGGAATCTATGCACATATAGCATGACTTCTAATTATCTCTAGTTAATTTATAATGAATTTCCAAAGTCGGATCAGGGAATCCAGAAATCACTCTGGCCCTGTTTCACAAGAGTTTAATTATCTCCTAACCTGCAGCTCATATGGTCGTTTCGTTTCTTCTATATGAAAATAGACTCATCGAGCTTCGATTACATAATTTATTCATTAATTAATTCCTCTCCTACTATTTTTAGTGATTTTTCAATCTCACGTCACTGCTGCTGCCAGCATCTGTTACTAAAGCAACTATGCCTATTTCGTGATTTCTCCTTGATCTAACTGGTAATTCGTCATACATATCACAAATTATGATCATGACTAGTCATGCCAAAGGCTAATCATTGTCAAACATCTCTCTACTATACTATTGCCATATCATGAATTTTAACACCAAAAATAATCAACCATGACATATGGCATAAAAATCGAATTTCCAAGACTTACGACCTAACATTATAGAACCAAATCCAACCGAACATTTATGCCATTTTCGCATGGCTAAAAGTTTACATACCAAATTTCAACAAAACATATTAGCCTATACATGCTGAAATGTTCTCCTAGACCCACTAAAAAGAAGATACCAAAAGTTGCTAGCCGGTGTGATGACTTCGATGACGGCCCGATCACGCAAAAAGAGACGAGTCCAAGAAACCTAGAATAGGTGACAAGGAAACACCGAGTGAGTATATAACTCAGTAAGTCATAAGCAATGCACTACCATCCATTAATAACATTATCACAAGAGGAAACAAAATGGAACGAGGCTAGTTACTCCATCCATACCGAACCATGCCATAGTTCCTCAGACCTATCGGTTCAATCTCATACCAAATCATGCATTCACATTCCATATACTAATCAATAGGATATTTGAGGCATTTTCATACATCATTTTATTTTCGTTACAATCATACAACTATACGGCCTTTCACCTATTCCACGATAAATCTTATGTACGTGACTTCAAGTATAATTGTCACATAGGTTCAAACTTACCAAGCTCAACTCCAAATATAAACATAGCGCCTATTAGCCATGAACTCAAGGTACTTACCCGATCCGCTGTCCGTGATCAACTCAATAATGTCGCACACTTAGTGTCCATAGTGATTCAAAAATATATATTAAGTCCACACACTCAGTGCTATATAATCAACTCGCACACTTAGTGATATATAATCAAACTCGCACACTTAGTGCTGTACAATTTAAACCCGCACACTTAGTGCCAATCTCATGATCATAAATGTTTATACCCGCACACTTAGTGCCGAGATCAACAACTCAATACATCTCATCTCTTTTCTTTTTATTCAACACTTTCATCACCACATGCATACATGTATATAAATTTATCATTCCATTCGGCATAATTACATAGACATTATGTCTATTTAGATCAATACAAAATATATGCTTAATGACTTACCTTGTGTTGGGTAAGACGGTTCCAACTCGGTTACTCGATGATCTTTTCTTTGCCCTTGCTTGCCTCTCCACCTTTAGCTTCTTGAGCTAAATCGATAAATTAACTAGTTTAACCATCTTGCTAAACATTCATACTTCAATTACACATGCATATGTATGTTTGTATATTCGGCAATGACAATGGTAATATAGCAAACCTTAATTTAACTTATAATTGTTCACAACACATTTAAAGCATCCACTCCATTCCATCATTTTAAAGCACATACATTACTCAATATTATCCACGTTCACATTCGGCATTTTCACAAATACACATGCCGATTTCATTCACTCATCTCTAATGTTAATTAAGAAATGCCGAATGTCACCAACTAAATGACATACACACACTCACATGCATAAAAGTCATCCACACCTCCGATAGCTCATTCGGCATTCACAAAATCATACCATTAGAATTAATGTACAATACCGAACCTTTAGACATTCAAACATCTAGTCTATTCTTTTCAAATCATCTAAACGGCAACACTCACATTCTAGCATTTAAATACAAAACATTTATTCAAGTAACTAAGCAAGTCCAAGTTCGGCTATTAAACATATAAATACTATCAAATTAAATTTTTAACTAGATCAAACATCTCTCATCAACATTTATTCATCAAAACATAAAGAAAATAATCAAATCTCTTCATTAACAACCATGGCCGAATGCTCCATTCACCACCCAAATCCAAATTTTTAACATGGGCAAAGTAAGGAACTTAGTAACTAACTCAAAATAAGCTAAAATTTCAAAATCTAACATGAATTACTAACCTTGTTTTAAGCTTAAGATGGCCGAATGCTATATCCCTTTTCTTCTTTAAAGTTCGACTACTAAGGAAGAAGATGAAACCAACATTTTGTCTTTCTTTTGTTTTTCTATTATCCTTTCTTATTTTACTTAATTACTAACCCTTTATTTATTCTTTCTAACATAACACACTAAGCCAACATGTTCCCAACATGTTTCCACCCATAGCATGGCCAACCACTAGCTCAAATTTTGGGTAATTTGACATGCAAATCCATCATTTTCATAACATGCATTAATAGGCCACTTCACATTTGCCTAGCACATTTCTAAATTTTCTCACATAAGTCCTATTTAGTAAAATTCACTTACAATTAACAAAATTCAAACATGAAATTTTCACACATGCATATATACATATAATAAGTATCAAATATGATGGCTAATTATTAGTATGACTCGGTTTTGTGGTCCCGAAACCACTTCCCGACTAGGGTCAATTTTGGGTTGTCACAACTCTCCCCCACTCAAGAAATTTTCGTCCCCGAAAATCTTACCGGTAAATAGGTTTGGGTATCGTTCTTTCATCGAGCTCTCGGTTTCCCAAGTAGCTTCCTTGATCCCGTGTTTGAGCCATAACACCTTTACTGACGGAACCCTTTTATTTCGCAACTCCTTCACTTCACGAGCTAGGATACGCATCGGCTCTTCTTCATAACTCATATCGGCTTGAATTTCAACCTCCGACGAACTAATTATGTGCGAAGGATCAGATCTATAGCGTCGAAGCATCGAAACATGAAAGATGTCGTGAATCTTTTCAAGTTCAGGGGGTAAAATCAATCGATACGCAACTGGACCGACTCGTTCGGATATTTCGTATGGCCCAATGAATCTCGGGCTCAACTTGCCCTTTCGGCCAAATCTGAGTACCTTTTTCCAAGGCGAAACTTTAAGAAGCACTTTATCTCCCACCTGATATTCAATGTCTTTTCGTTTCAAATCCGCATACGATTTCTGACGATCTGTAGCTGCCTTTAGACTTTCACGGATTACCCTTACTTTCTGTTCGGCATCTTTAATCAAATCGACTCCGAAAATTTTACTTTCACCGAGCTCGGTCCAAAACAATGGTGTACGGCATTTACGACCGTACAAAGCCTCGTAAGGTGCCATCTTAATACTTGATTGAAAACTATTGTTGTAAGCGAATTCAATCAAAGGTAAATACCGTTTCCATGAACCACTAAACTCAAGGATGCAACATCTCAGCATATCCTTGAGTATCTGAATTATCCGCTCGGATTGACCATCGGTTTGGGGATGAAAAGCGGTGCTAAAATGCAGCTTGGTACCCAAAGCTTCTTGCAATTTCTTCCAAAATCGTGAGGTGAATCTCAGATCTCTATCCGACACGATAGAAATAGGAACCCCGTGTAATCTCACAATCTGAGAAACATACAATTCGGCTAATTTATCCAATGAAAAATCCGTACGCACGGGGATAAAGTGAGCCGACTTAGTCAGTCTATCAACAACCCAAATCGTATCCTTCTTACTTGCTGACAATGGCAGTCCGGACACAAAGTCCATTGTGACTCGATCCCATTTCCACTCGGGTATCATGATCGGCTGAAGTAATCCTGCAGGCACTTCATGTTCTGCTTTCACTTGTTGACATATCAAACACCTTGAAACAAATTCAGAAATGTCTCGTTTCATGCCCGGCCACCAAAATTGACGTTTCAGATCGTTGTACATTTTAGTACTACCCGGGTGGATAGACATTCGGCCACTATGAGCCTCATTCAAAATCATCGAAATAAGTTCCGAATTCCTTGGAACACACAAACGACTTCTGAACCTCAAACAATCATCATCATCAATTTGAAACTCCGATTCCTTGTTCGGAACACACTCAGCCCGTTTTGCAACCAATTCATCATCAACTTTTTGGGCTTCACGAGTTTGATGAATCAATAATGGTTTGGCTTTTAATTCAGCTACTAACACATTATCGGGTAGAACAGACAAGTGCACATTCATCGCTCGTAAAGCAAACAGCGATTTTCGGCTTAAGGCGTCCGCAACCACATTAGCCTTTCCCGGGTGGTAATCAATGACAAGCTCGTAATCTTTCAACAACTCAAGCCAACGTCTTTGTCGCAGATTTAAGTCTCTTTGAGTCATCAAATATTTGAGACTTTTGTGATCCGAAAATACATGGCACTTTTCGCCAAACAAATAATGTCGCCATATTTTCAAAGCAAATACGATGGCGGCTAGTTCGAGATCATGGGTTGGATAATTTCTCTCGTGTGGCTTCAATTGTCTCGACGCATAGGCCACAACTCGACCTTCTTGCATCAATACGCAACCCAACCCGAGTAGGGATGCGTCACTATAAATGACAAACTCTTTGCCTGATTCGGGTTGCACTAAAATTGGAGCTTCAGTCAAATGAGTTTTCAGTTGATCGAAGCTTTTCTGACATTTCTCCGTCCATTCGAACTTAGCATCCTTTTGAAGTAGCTTCGTCATTGGTGTGGCTATCATCGAGAAACCTTTTACAAATCGTCGGTAATAACCGGCGAGCCCCAGGAAGCTCCGAACTTCGGTAACATTTCTTGGAGGCTTCCAGTTAAGTATGGCTGAAATTTTGCTCGGGTCAACTCGAATACCCGATACGGATACCACATGACCCAAGAAGCTAACCTCTTAACCAGAACTCACACTTACTGAACTTCGCATATAACTGCTTATCCCGCAAAATTTGCAACACTAATCTCAGGTGTTCAGCATGTTCGGTCTCATCTCTTGAATAGACCAAGATGTCATCAATGAACACAACTACGAACCGATCCAAATATGGTCTGAAGATCCGATTCATCAAATCCATAAATACCGCAGGGGCATTAGTGAGCCCGAACGGCATCACTAAGAACTCGTAGTGACTGTACCTCGTTCTGAAAGCAGTTTTGGGTACGTCCGAAACTCGAATCCGCAACTGATAATAACCCGATCTCAAATCTATCTTTGAAAACACTGAGGCTCCCTTTAATTGATCAAACAAATCATCAATACGCGGTAACGGATATTTATTCTTTATGGTCACTTTATTCAACTGACGATAATCGATGCACAATCTCATGGTTCCGTCCTTTTTCACGAACAACACTGGTGCACCCCAAGGTGAGAAACTTGGTCGAGCAAAACCTCTATCCGTCAACTCTTGCAACTGAGCTTTCAATTCTTTTAACTCGGTTGGTGCCATACGATACGGAGCTATCAAAATTGGCGTAGTTCCAGGTACAAGCTCAATACCAAACTCTACCTCCCGAACAGGTGGTAAACCCGGTAATTCTTCAGGAAAAACATCCGGGTATTCACAAACCACCGGTACAGATTCGGGTTTCTTTTCTAATCATTTGTCATCAAGTACATACGCAAGGTATGCTTCGCACCCTTTTCTTACATATTTCTGGGCCAACATTGCTGATATTACAGCTGGCAACCCCCTTAAGTCCGTAGACTCAACTCGGATTATCTCGTTATTTGCGCACCTCAAATCAATAGTCTTGCTTTTGCAATTCACAACCGCATCATGCGCGGTCAACCAATCCAAACCAAGAATAACATCAAATTCATCAAACGGTAAAAGTATCAAGTCCGCCGGAAAATAGAAATCTCAAATTACTAGGGGGCATTTCTTACATACTTTGTCGACAAGCACATAACGACCCAAGGGATTTGACACCCGAATTACGAACTCAGTAGACTCAACAGGTAGAGTCTTACTGGATGCTAAGGTTTCACATACATATGAATGAGCAGAGCCAGGGTCAATCAATGCAATCACATTAGTATCAAAGAGAGTGAAGGTACCAGTGATGATGTCAGGGGAGGATGCCTCCTCTCGTGCGCGAATGGCATATGCTCTAGCAGGAGTACGGTTCTCGGCTCGAACAGCCGTATCAGAGGCCCCTCTCTGACTACCACCCCTACCTCCTAAAATTCTCGGTGGTCTACCTCTAGTTGTCACTCCACTAGGTCTTGCACCTTGAATCTTATTCTTCTCATCAAGCTCCGTACAATCTCTAATGAAGTGGTCCTTCGAACCGCATCCGTAACAGGCCCTGTTAATAGACTTACCCCAACATTCACCTATGTGTCGTCTTCCGCATTGGGGACATTCAGGTTTCTCTAGACGATTATTGCCCACACTAGCTACCGAATTAGCTCGGGAGTCCGTCAATGGTCGTGCTCTGATGGAAATTCCCGCAGTCATCCTCGACTTATTAGTGTCCTCCCTGAACTTCTTTACAGCTGAGAATGGAGCTTTACCCGTTGATCTTTTACGATAGTCTCTAGCTTCAAATTCAGCCTTCTTCTTCCCCTTTCCAAGTTCTTCCGCCTTGCAGGCTCGTTCGACTAGTGTGACAAATTCTTTTATCTCCAAAATACCCACTAGTAGCTTTAAATCTTCATTCAATCCTTCTTCGAATCTCTTGCACATAGCAACCTCATCAGCTACACACTCCCAGGCATACCTACTGAGTCTTACGAATTCATGTTCGTATTCAGATACTGTCATACGGCCTTGCTTGAGTTCCAAGAATTCCTTCCGCTTTTGATCAATGAACCGTTGACTAATATATTTCTTTTGAAATTCCGTTTGAAAGAAGTCCCAAGTTACTCGTTCGTTTGGGGCTATGGAAATCAGGGTCCACCAATAGTAGGCTGAGTCCCGCAACAAGGATATAGCACACTTTAGACATTCATCGGGCGTGCATGACAGTTCATCAAACACCCGAATGGTGTTATCAAGCCAGAACTCAGCCCTTTCAGCATCATCAGTAACTATGGCCCTGAACTCCTCGGCCCCGCGCTTCCTAATTAAGTCTACAGGTGGCTTACTCAGCCTCACAGGATCAGTAACTGATGGCATTACGGGCTCTTGGGTGGATTATTCAAATTCAGGAATTGTTGGACAGCCGGATTGGTTCGGGCATATTGCGCGACCCACTCATTCATCATGGTAAAGAAGGCTTGTTTAGCCCCCTCACCTTGATTATTCGCAGATGACTGAGGTTCAACAGGCGGCGTCCCTTGTGCAGGAGCAGCCGCTACACTTTCAATGTCATCCGCCAAGGTTCTCTCTACACCAGGATCCATTCACTAATCACAACAAAAATTTTAACCGTCAGAAGTCATCACACATTTAAACATTAACATTAAGGCATGTATAGCTAGACTCATACGTGCTATGGTAGTCCTAGAACCGACTAAACCATGGCTCTGATACCAATCAAATGTAACACCCCGAACCCGAGATCGTCGCCGGAGTCGAACACGAGGTGTTAACAGACTTCAAACCACTTATTAAAAATTTCCCAGACAAGCTGCCACTCTGCGTACTAGTCGCTTTAAAAATCATATCTTGAGTTCTAAAACTCGAAATCCAGTTCCGTGAATTTTCCCTGAAACTAGACTCATATTCCCATCTACATATTTTTTTCTAGAATTTTTGGTCGGGCCAATTAGTACAGTTTATTAGTCAAAGTCTCCCATGTTACAGGGATCGACTACACTGACCTTTGCGCATTACGACTTGGATATCTACCTGTACAGGGCTTCAATACTGATTTCGTTTGTTTCTATAAAAACTAGACTCAAAGGGGAATCTATGCACATATAGCATGACTTCTAATTATCTCTAGTTAATTTATAATGAATTTCCAAAGTCGGATCAGGGAATCCAGAAATCACTCTGGCCCTGTTTCACAAGAGTTTAATTATCTCCTAACCTACAGCTCATATGGTCGTTTCGTTTCTTCTATATGAAAATAGACTCATCGAGCTTCGATTACATAATTTATTCATTAATTAATTCCTCTCCTACTATTTTTAGTGATTTTTCAATCTCACGTCACTGCTGCTGCCAGCATCTGTTACTAAAGCAACTATGCCTATTTCGTGATTTCTCCTTGATCTAACTAGTAATTCGTCATACATATCACAAATTATGATCATGACTAGTCATGCCAAAGGCTAATCATTGTCAAACATCTCTCTACTACACTATTGCCATATCATGAATTTTAACACCAAAAATAATCAACCATGACATATGGCATAAAAATCGAATTTCCAAGACTTACGACCTAACATTATAGAACCAAATCCAACCGAACATTTATGCCATTTTCGCATGGCTAAAAGTTTACATACCAAATTTCAACAAAACATATTAGCCTATACATGCTGAAATGTTCTCCTAGACCCACTAAAAAGAAGATACCAAAAGTTGCTAGCCGGTGTGATGACTTCGATGACGGCCCGATCACGCAAAAAGAGACGAGTCCAAGAAACCTTGAATAGGTGACAAGGAAACACCGAGTGAGTATATAACTCAGTAAGTCATAAGCAATGCACTACCATCCATTAATAACATTATCACAAGAGGAAACAAAATGGAACGAGGCTAGTTACTCCATCCATACCGAACCATGCCATAGTTCCTCAGACCTATCGGTTCAATCTCATACCAAATCATGCATTCACATTCCATATACTAATCAATAGGATGTTTGAGGCATTTTCATACATCATTTTATTTTCGTTACAATCATACAACTATACGGCCTTTCACCTATTCCACGATAAATCTTATGTACGTGACTTCAAGTATAATTGTCACATAGGTTCAAACTTACCAAGCTCAACTCCAAATATAAACATAGCGCCTATTAGCCATGAACTCAAGGTACTTACCCGATCCGCTGTCCGTGATCAACTCAATAATGTCGCACACTTAGTGTCCATAGTGATTCAAAAATATATATTAAGTCCACACACTCAGTGCTATATAATCAACTCGCACACTTAGTGATATATAATCAAACTCGCACACTTAGTGCTGTACAATTTAAACCCGCACACTTAGTGCCAATCTCATGATCATAAATGTTTATACCCGCACACTTAGTGCCGAGATCAACAACTCAATACATCTCACCTCTTTTCTTTTTATTCAACACTTTCATCACCACATGCATACATGTATATAAATTTATCATTCCATTCGGCATAATTACATAGACATTATGTCTATTTAGATCAATACAAAATATATGCTTAATGACTTACCTTGTGTTGGGTAAGACGGTTCCAACTCGGTTACTCGATGATCTTTTCTTTGCCCTTGCTTGCCTCTCCACCTTTAGCTTCTTGAGCTAAATCGATAAATTAACTAGTTTAACCATCTTGCTAAACATTCATACTTCAATTACACATGCATATGTATGTTTGTATATTCGGCAATGACAATGGTAATATAGCAAACCTTAATTTAACTTATAATTGTTCACAACACATTTAAAGCATCCACTCCATTCCATCATTTTAAAGCACATACATTACTCAATATTATCCACGTTCACATTTGGCATTTTCACAAATACACATGCCGATTTCATTCACTCATCTCTAATGTTAATTAAGAAATGCCGAATGTCACCAACTAAATGGCATACACACACTCACATGCATAAAAGTCATCCACACCTCCGATAGCTCATTCGGCATTCACAAAATCATACCATTAGAATTAATGTACAATACCGAACCTTTAGACATTCAAACATCTAGTCTATTCTTTTCAAATCATCTAAACGGCAACACTCACATTCTAGCATTTAAATACAAAACATTTATTCAAGTAACTAAGCAAGTCCAAGTTCGGCTATTAAACATATAAATACTATCAAATTAAATTTTTAACTAGATCAAACATCTCTCATCAACATTTATTCATCAAAACATAAAGAAAATAATCAAATCTCTTCATTAACAACCATGGCCGAATGCTCCATTCACCACCCAAATCCAAATTTTTAACATGGGCAAAGTAAGGAACTTAGTAACTAACTCAAAATAAGCTAAAATTTCAAAATCTAACATGAATTACTAACCTTGTTTTAAGCTTAAGATGGCCGAATGCTATATCCCTTTTCTTCTTTAAAGTTCGACTACTAAGGAAGAAGATGAAACCAACATTTTGTCTTTCTTTTGTTTTTCTATTATCCTTTCTTATTTTACTTAATTACTAACCCTTTATTTATTCTTTCTAACATAACACACTAAGCCAACATGTTCCCAACATGTTTCCACCCATAGCATGGCCAACCACTAGCTCAAATTTTGGGTAATTTGACATGCAAATCCATCATTTTCATAACATGCATTAATAGGCCACTTCACATTTGCCTAGCACATTTCTAAATTTTCTCACATAAGTCCTATTTAGTAAAATTCACTTACAATTAACAAAATTCAAACATGAAATTTTCACACATGCATATATACATATAATAAGTATCAAATATGATGGCTAATTATTAGTATGACTCGGTTTTGTGGTCCCGAAACCACTTCCCGACTAGGGTCAATTTTGGGTTGTCACATGCCGAGTCGAAGGATTCAGACCATTGTGAAATGTTTGTACTTGGAGCCAAAGCGGTAACCCATGGTGAGGGCACCTGCTTAGTAAGTCCTTGTATCTCTCCCATGCATCATAGAAGGTTTCTAAATCCATCTGCACAAAAGAAGTGATGTCATTACGTAATTTAGCCGTTTTAGCTAGTGGAAAGTATTTTAGTAAGAATTTTTCAGTTATTTGTTCCCAAGTAGTAATTGACCCTCATGGTAACGAGTTCAACCACTGTTTAGCTTTGTTCCTTAATGAAAAAGGGAATAACCGAAGACGAATGACATCATTAGAAACGCCATTGATTTTAAATGTATCGCAAAATTCCAGAAATTTTGCTAAGTGAGCGTTGGGATCTTCATCCTGCAAACCATCAAACTGAACAAATTGCTGTATCATCTGAATAGTGTTAGGTTTTAATTCAAAAGTATTTGCAGCTACAGTAGGTCTAACTATGCTAGATTCATTTCCTGTTAAAGAAGGTTTAGTATAATCATACATAGTGCATGGAGCAGGATTTTGATTAACTGCAATTACAGGAGGTAGCTGATTCCTTGGTTTTCAGCCATCTCTTCGGTTGGGGGTTGAGTATCGTCTTCTTGCTCTTTCTCCATGTATCTTAAGCTGTGCCTTATTTCTCTTTGGTTTCTACGAGCTGTACGATTGATTCTTCGACAAAAAGTAATAGTCTCGACGGATTTCTTCTAGTCATAAACTATAAAAACCTGCCAAGAGAAAGAAAGATTAGGTTAATAAATAAAACTAATAATAAAATAAAATAAAATTGCAAGAAAAATAAATGGCTAAAGTAATTAAAATTGAGCGTTCCTAATATTTCAGTTCATCGGCAGCGGCTCCAAAAACTTGATCGCGTGGTTTCGTGATAGGTTTTAAATATTTATAATTACTCGTTCTTAAAGTAGCTATTATCGCAATGTAGGCAAGTGTACCTATCGAACAGTAGTATAGTTTTAGCAAGACCGGATTGTCGAACCCAAAGGAACTAAAAGTACTAGTAATGACTGTCTTTTATTATCTAGCCTAAGAATAAAGAGGTTTTGTTTTAATTAACTAATTATCTAAATTAAGAACGCATAGAGAAAAGAATTAGGGAATTGCTTTTGGGAAAAATCGATTGACTTAAGACAATACCTAAGGTAAAATCTACCTAGACTTTACTTGTTATTCTGGCTTTGAATCAGACGATTTATTCATTCAACTTGTTCTGTAAAGATCCCTAAGTTATGTTATTATCCCTGTTCAAGACAAATAACATCTAATCCCTAGATTGAATAACCAAGAATTTTCTCTAATTAACGCTCTAGGGTTGCATTAACTCAATCTATGGATCCCCTTATTAGGTTTCACCCTAATCCGGCAAATTCTTGTCACCCTATGTCTAGGCGTCCAATTAACTCCGCTTAATTATGACAAATGTACTCTTAGACAGGGTCTATTCCTCCTATGAATAAGAGCATGTCTTGAATCAGTATCTTGGGATATCAAAATAAGAACTAAGAACACATAATTAAGAACAAGTTAAAGATTTATCATACGATTCAAAAAATAATAACAAGATTCGTCTTAGGTTTCATTCCCCTTAGGTATTTAGGGGTTTTAGTTCATAACTAAATAAGAAAACATCTCAAAAGAATAAATAATACAAAACATAAAGAAAATCCAAAACTCCTAAAGGGAAATTGAGGAGAGATCTTCAGTCTTGATGATGAATCCGGCTTATAAGATGGATCAATTGGCTTCCTTGGAGTAATTCCTTACTCCCCCTTCTCTGTCTCTATTTTCTTCCTCTTCTAGGGTGTATTTATAGGGTTTGGAATGCCTAAAAGCCCTCAAAATTAGCCTTTTCTAAATTGGACTCAACTTGGGTTGAACAGAGACACGCTTGTAGCACACGCCCATGTTCGATTACTTCAGGCCGTGCTTGAGCCTGCTAAATTGAAATAGTCGTGTGGTATGCCCGTGTGAGGAGGTTCAGGCCGTGTTGATTTCGTACCTTGGCCCATTTTCTCCGCTTTTGGCCCGTTTCTCGTTCCTTTCACTATCCTATGCTCTCCTAAGTATAAAACATGAAATTAAAGCATTAGGAGTATCGAATTCACCAATTCTAATGGGAAATCATCCATAAAATGCATTAAACATGGGGTAAAAATATGTATAATTTACAGTTTATCACCTTGTCATCTCTTTGACATAATCGTTGGATTACCCATTGAACCACTTAGAATACTAAAGGATACTCGGGAACTCTCATACACATGGTAGGATGCCAATGCCATATCCCGGATATGGTCTTACATAGGATCACATATTGATGCCAATGCCATGTCCCACACATGGTCTTACATGGGATCATAGGTTGATGCTAATGCCATGTCCCAAACATGGTATTACATGGGATCATATATCGATGCCGATGGCCAGCTATGGTCTTACAGAATTTACATATCAATGCCAAAGCCATGTCCCAAACATGGTCTTACAGGGGATCGTACATAAGCCTAATGTCATGACATTTGTATCCTAACTATGCCTAAGGTTCAACCGGGATTTTGACGTATAGAACTCATCGAATCATCATCGAGTTATCATTAATTAAATCCATAAAGATAGTTACGCAATTCATGCAATATTAAAACATTAAATACATAATAATATAACGTTGCATTATTTACACACAAACTTACCTCGGTACCCAAAATATGGCTACTATTTGATTTAGTCCACAACCTTGTTCTTTACTCGGTTTAGGTTCAAACTCTGTTTTCTTAATCTATAATAGCAAATTTCACTTATTTAATTATCACGTTGTTCAAAATAGTCCATAAATCATACTTTGGAAAAATTAAAATTTTACCCCTAAACTTTCATATAATTACAAAATAACCCTAGGCTCGTAAAATGAAATGTGTTCATTTTCTTTGATACCCAAGCCTAGATGAACTTATATCATACTCTTATTAGCCCACATTTTCTTTCAAACCAGATTTTTAACCAAATATTTTAAAACTTTTACAAAAAGGCCCTTTTTAGGTGTTTTCATGAAAAACCACTTGGTAAAAGATGTTTATCAGGCATCAAACTTGCATAGTCCTCCATTAAACACCAAAATACATGCATGTCACACATGGGTAAGTTTTTAAACATGAACCTTAGCTTAAAATAATGGTAGAAATAGTTAGATCATGCTTCAAAGATTTCAAAAACATAAAGAACATTAAAAATGGGCTACGGTGTACTTACAATCAAGCTTGAAAAGATGAACAAAACCCTAGCTATGGCTCCTTGAGAATTTCAGCTAAGGAGGAGGAAGAAGGACATAATTTTTAACTTTTTTCCCTTTTTATTCTATTATTAACCAAATGACAAAAATGTCCTTAAGGCCTTTCTTTCAAATTTTTCCTATTCATGCCCATTTTTGTCTATAAAAATAGAAATTGGGCAAATTACTTTTTAAGGACCTCTAATTAATAATCCATGGCAATTTCATGCTTAAAGCTACTAGAACTCACATTTTGCAACTTAGTCCTAAATATCAAATTGGACACTTTATCAATAGAATTTCTTCATGAAACTTTCATACAAGTATGCAATCATATCATAGACCTCATAAGAATCATAAAATAATTATTTCTACTTCAGACTTGTGGTATCAAAACCATTGTTCCGACTAGGCCCTAATTCGGGATGTTACATTTATTTATCGTTCTGTCAAAGGAGATTGCTCTTTTATGTTTTGTTTTATCAGATGTGAGTCAAAATAGTCTTGTGGAGGCAAAACGGTTAATCCTTGTTGTTTCAATTCTCATTTAAGATGTGTTTCCAAAACTGTTGATTTTAAGTGTTCAGTTATTGATGGATTGCATGATATTCTCCATATTTCAGTACATTTCTAGATTTCCAAAGGATGAGAATCATTTTTGTGTCAAAAACACGAATTTCAGGCTATCTCAGTGTGGTTTCGTGACCACAAAAGTGGCCACACAGGCGTTGGGCTGTGCAAAATTGAGAATTAGGGATTTTGGCCAAATTTTGGTCCCACACGGCCTGGCCACACGGGCATTTGTACCCACATGGGCATGTGAGATCTCCATACAGTCATGTCTCTTCTACTCTTTATTTTTGGAATTTTTGGACATCAAGTTACATGGGCATGTAGAGCCCCACACGTCCTGGGCAATTCCAAATAGCCAGGGCATACGGCCATGTGGCCATATTTTGTAGAATTTTTATTTTGAGTCATAAACAGTCTGTTTTTTGTTTATGTGTGATCCAACTCTCGTTCAAGCCTCAATAAGTGTGTTTGGGACTCGATTTAGGTTGGTTCATGAATATATATACGTTTATGAGCATTAATTTTATTGCTCGTTTATGCGATGAATAAGTATGAGTTTATTATTATTGTCATAACTAAATATTAGAATACAAGTGTAATCAAATCTAAATCTATTCAACTGGAAATGTTAATGTTCGTTTCTGTATGTTGTCTGTGTAATGTGTGCATGGTTGCATATCATGAAAATTTTGGGATCTAGTCATGAAGAGAAGGAAGATAGACTGAGTAGTTTTAACTGCGATACCTTTAAATAGTGATCTACCGCACTATCCTATACGTATATTAGCGTAGCTGTATACAGTTACTCAAGTGGCATAGTTTCACGTTGTGGTGTGTAAGGTGGATGAACCTTTTACGGTTTTATGTGATATGCATGGTGGATGGGCCTACCATAGCCCTTATTCGGTGTGCTAGATGGAAGAAGTGGTGTTTGGTTGGTGGGGTGGGATTTTGACTGGAGCATCCGTTCGCATCTGAATATACGTCTATTTGTCAGAACATTCTATCTGTTTGTGTGAACTTTTGGTTATTGACAATATAGTTAATGCCATGCAATATGTTCTGATTATTGCGTATGATTGGAACATCATTTCTGTGGTTTGATATTGTATTTGAAATTCTGATTGAGACTTTCGTAAGTGATATTTTTATACATATGTTTTTCTGAAGTATTTATTGTGTCACTTTGTCTTTTTCCATCTGCTCATGTTTCAGACTTACACTGATCTCATGTAGCTCATCTCTGCAGTGTATTTCCTTTCAGGTACTTTTTGTGTTTTGGAGCTGGACTCAGCATATCGGAGGTCTCAGAAAGATACGGTTTGATTTAGTTTAAGTAAAATCTCATAAGTTTTATACGATTAATTTTAAGTTGGTTTGTAAAACGATTATATAAACCGTGGTACAAGTTTTTAGGCTGGACTTTCGTAAGGTGTTATTTGGACTGAACTTTAGAAACTGTGGATTTTATTTCCAAATGTTTGACACCGATTTAATATTGTTTCAAACATAATGAAAAAAAAGGTTTTCTTGGCTTGAATTAAATTTTTTTGTTTCCGTCACTTTTGGTGGCCAATGTAACCTCCAGGATTCGGTCAAAACTTCTAGGCCAGGTTTTTGGGTGTCACAAATATAACCTTTATTAGTCATATTAATGGTGTTCATAATTTTCCACTACTTAAATTAATGGTCTAATTACCATTTAAGGCCACCCATGTTTAAATTTCATAGCAATTTAACACCTTTTTCTAATAGAACATAAGTTTTGCACTTTACGCGATTTAGTCCTTTTTATCAAATTAAGCATGCAAACGATAAAATTTCTTCATGAATTTTTTATATGATGCTACTATCATGCTGCAGACCTTAAAATAATAATAAAATAAATTTTTTGACATCAAATTTGTTGTACCAAAACCACTATTCTGATTTCACTAAAAACGGGCTGTTACAAAACTTGCTACCAATGAGCCATCATTGTACAGTGCATGGGGGATTGTAACACCCCAAAATTTATATGGTTAGAAATTTATTATATCATTAAGAACTACCTTAGTCTTGATGGTTATGTAGTTGGAAAAGTCCTTAAGAAGTTCTAGGTTCAAGCTTTATTGTTTTCATTTTTTTTCAGCAACTAAGGAACAAAACCAAGCTAGTATATTTACTAGTATATTTATTAAATGTGGTAGAATTATACCAAGTATGGGTAGTAGCCCAAATGTTAAGGCTTTCATTCCATCCTTCACTCTCTAGGTTTATGTCACACCACTCTCCCCTCCCATTTTTTTTGGGATAGCAAGAAAGGTTTTTTGCCTAATCAACCCCTCAAATTTTGAAACCCTAAGTATTTAATAACTTTTCCTAATTATACATTGCTTTTAATTCCTTTTCATCCCTAAATTGAACTTTCCTTTATCTTTATTTTTTATTTCCCCTTTTTCCTTTCATAAGAAAATTTTACATTATTTACTGGAAATTGATCTCTTGAAAACCTAAATCAAAATCAATTCTCAATCTAACTTGTTCTTCCACCGCTTGTTGAAACTATCATCATTAATCTTCAAATTCCCGTCAAAATATTGGTAAGTACCCTTGTTTCAAATAAAAGAGCTCATAAATTCTGGGATAGATATGTTCATGTTAATCTTTCAAGATCGATTAAATGATCTTTTACGAATTTTACCAGCTTTCTCGAAATCTTGATTTTCTTAAAGATCATTACTAATCCTTGTGTATTTATTAGTTGAAAGACTCGTTGTAGGTATCCTAGATTGGATTTGGACACAAGGATTTCCATTTGAGACTCCTGTGATAACTATGTGTTTTTTTACGAGAAAATCAAGGCAAAATTGAGCTTAGGTTAGACCACACGGCCAACCACATGAGTGTGTGGTCTGCCTGTATGAACCACACAGCCCCTCACATGACCATGTCTCCCTAAAACCCTAGGTTTCCGCTTTTCACATGCCTAGGACCCTTCATAAGGCCTACCATACGATCATGTCTCCCTTGTAGGTTGAAATTTTGAATGTTACATGGTCGCGATCTCTCAAACAGTCTAGCCACATGGCCATGTACCCATTTCACACGATCTAGGGCTTCCCACACGATCCGGTCACATGGCCATGTGTCCCCTGGAACTAAGAATTTATAGTTTGGATTGATAATTTTATGTTTTGATCAAATTATTCCCTGAATAAGTTTTGCACTAGTTTTAATGAATTAAATTGTGCGATTAGGTCTCTGATAATATGAAATATGCTAGAATCGTTGATTGATCGAATTAATGTGGTATTTACATGTTTTTTTATATATTTACATGAATTATGATCAATATATGTCATTATTGTATCTATATACTTGTGGTCATATGAACGACAAGCCTTATATTATTGTTAATTTGAGTACATGAAAAGCATGACTTTGCTACTGATTTTCCATGTGTTAGTACATTAAATGCTACCATATGTGGTTTGTATTAGATTTGCTACATTGTATTGCATGGAATGAGATGATATGATCAAAGGAAGTATTGGCAGTATACCTGCATTTAATTTTTATTGAGTAACCACAGCCATAGGTAGATTCCATCTACGAAGTTTTGTTGTACATTCACAACCCTTTGGCAACTATCATCTGCAAGCATGTTGTGCATCCATGACCATTGCTAGATTTCATCTGCAATATTTTGTTGCGCACCCACATCCATCTGCAAATTTCATCTACGGTGTTTTGTTGTGTGTCCACAACCATTGACAATAAAACTGCAACCTATTGGTGGTTAATCCATAATTTGGTGTGCTGGTGGTTGGAGTTCTAGGGAAACTCCCATTGTGGTGTGTAGCGATGAGGTATGATGGATTCTATTTAAAAAACCCAAAATTGTATTTGTCTAAAAATCTAGAAGTTATGTTATGAGATTTATATATATTTGCATGAAAATATACATGTGTGTATGTATATGATTATTGTGGACAAATTTGAGAGTTTGGTTAGTTTGAAAATTGTTATTGTGAGTTCTAATATATTAATGATAGTTGCATTGAAAAACCATTACTCTGAATTGAATTGCTATCTATGATTATTTTCTGCAATGTTATTTAATGTGTCTTAACAACTATTTGTATTGATTATATTGTGAATAAACTCACATTGAACGTCATAACTCACTCCCCCTTAAGTTTTCATCATTGTAGATAACCCACCAGGTTAGGATACGAATATGACATCCAAAGGGTCTCGATACAGTCTACTTTAATTTTGATTTATTAAGGCTTATTCTTATGATTTATTTTATTAGTCTGAGGACTGCAATATTTTATTTTGAAACTGTGGCATGTGATTTAGGATTTAGGGTTGCTTATTATTCCATGACACTTTACTTTAATTTTTATTTAGGATATCAAGTCAATATTATTAATTAATTATGCATGAACCTGATTTTTATTAAAAGCATAAGTAAAAACCATCTTTTTTGTTGCTAGATTATAACTAAAATTTAAGGAGCAATAAATTGATATTTAACTAAGTTTTCTACTAATATTAATAAATGTTTTAAAATGATTGTTTTTAACATTTAGATAGCTTATTGGGTCACTTTGGTGGCTAATGTAATCTTCCAAATTCATGTAATGCCATCAACCCGACCCGATTCATCGGTCCAAATCTCGAGTGTTACTATACACAATACTTAACCAAATATCAAATAGTTGACACAGGTTCCTTACTTAAAACATTTTTCTTATTAATTTAACTGAGAGACTTAACATTTGAGATGAAGGGAAAGTATTAAATATAAATTTTTACACCAAACTTGTTACAACTCATTACAGGAGAAAAGTTTGTTAAACACAGACTCTTAGGGCGTAACCCTATTCTACGCCACATTTCCACTATATGCATAATAACCTACTTCATCGCTACCCTGGCGCACTCTAGGTGTTGTACCTCCTGGCGGATTCTCTTACCATAATACTTGAAACAATAATAGAAAAAACTGCGAAAAATGGCTAGGAATGAGAATGATCTTGGTCTCAATGATAATACGAATGACCAAGACGTTAATCCTCCTATTCGTAGGGTGATAGATGACAGAGATAGACCAATCCGAGAGCATGTCGTGCTAATTTTGGATGATCTAAATCCAAGGATAGTTAGACGACAAATTCAAGCTCAACAATTTGAGCTAAAATCAATAATATTTCAGATGTTACAAATAGTAGGACAGTTTAGTGGATTACCTACTGAAGATACAAGATTGCACTTAAGACTTTTTTCTAGAGGTTTGTGACTTTTTTAGACAACAGGGTGTTCTTGAAGATGCTCTACGACTTAAACTGTTTCCATATTCATTAAGAAATTGTGAGAGAGCATGGCTGAATGCTTTTTCATCAGAAATAGTGGCATCATGGAATGATCTTTGCCAGAGGTTTTTGCTACAATATAAAACACCAAATATGAATGTCAAGCTTAGAAATGACATCACATCTTTTTGTCAATCAGACGATGAAACACTATATAAAGCTTGGGTATGATTTAAAAACTTAATTCGAAGATGTCTAATGCATGGATTTTAACATTGGATAAGATGGATATATTATATAATGGGTTGAATGCGTACACGAGGATGGTAGTTGATGCTTTTACTAATGGTACTTTGTTGGATAAATCTTATACTGAAGCATATGAGAGTTTGGAAAATATTGCCAACAATGATTATCAATATGTAACCACAAGAGTTGGGATGGATAAGAGAGCTGCTGGTACTATGGAGTTTTAAGCAATCACTTCATTGATAGCCCAGGTATCTATTTTAGCCAATATGATCAAAACAATTAAGAAACCCACTATAGTTCAGGAGATGACAGTAGCTGAGATAGTAGCTGAGCTATCCTGTATTTATTGTGGTGAAGATCATATGTTTGATGAATGCTCATCAAACCCAGCATATGTGTACTACATGGGTAATTTTAACTGGAATAGTAATCTCTATTCTAACACTTACAATTCAATGTGGAAGCAGCATTCAAATTTTAGTTGCAATAATCAAGGTGCGGGGAATTCAAACAATGTTGCAAGGTAGAATGCACTGCCTAGTTATAATAATCATTTTTCGAGACAGAATATTCAATAGGGTCAAACATCACCATCCTTGACATCCATTGAAGCCTTGTAGAAGGAATATATGGCTAAAAACGATGTTGTAATTTAGAGTCGGGATGCTGTAATTTAGAGTCAAGTTGCGTCTCTCTGAGCTCTTGAGAATCAAGTGGGGAAAATAGTGAATACTTTGAATTTGAGGCCACAAGGAGCACTACAAAGTGATACAAAGAATTCAAGAACACAAGACAAGGAACATTGCAAAGCAATTACTCTTAGAAGCAGGACTTAGCTGGAAGGCATTGTTCAAGATAGCATTGGAGAAGAAAACAGCTACAGACTCAACCAGGGAAATAATTTAGACTCATCTGAATAACATACTACGCCTGAAAAGGGTAAACAACAAAATGCTATGGTAGAATGAGATCATGTTGTCAACAAAAATGACAAGGCAAAACAATATCAACAACTTGAAGGACGACCACCTATACCTTTTCCTTTGTTATTTCATAATTCTAAGTAGGATATTAAGTTCAAAATATTTCTGGATGTATTGAAGAAACTCCATATCAATAGATCGCTGGGAGAAGATTTGGAGCAAATGCATAATTACATGAAATTTATGAAAGGTATATTGTCAAAGAAGCATAGATTGGGAGAATTTGAGACTGTTGCTCTCACTGAAGGGTGCACAACAATGTTTACCAATAAATTACCTCCAAAGTTTAAGAACCCAGGGAGTTTCACTATCCCATGTTCAATTGGAAATCAATATGCTAGTAAGGCGTTATGTGATCTAGGAGCGAGTTAAATCTAATATCTATGTCTATTTTCAAGAAGCTGGGAATTGGAAAAGCAAGACCTACTACGGTTATGTTGCAACTAGTTAATCGATACTATGTGCATCCGAAAGGTAAAATTGAAGATGTGTTGGTAAGAGTAGATAGATTTATCTTTCCTGCAGATTTTCTTATTTTAAAATATGAAGCTGACTAAGATGTGCCAATTTGTAACACCCCTTACCCGTGTCCAACACTGGAATAAGGTACGAGGCATTACTAGACTTATACACAAGTAATCATACAAAATCGAGACGTAAATTTCCATCCAAATTTAAAAATTTTCATATACTTTCATATTGTCCCTAGAACGAGCCTACGAGGCCCAAAACATACATTGAAAGTGGGACTAAACCGAGAACTTTAGAAAATTTCACAACACTTAGAAAATTTTTAATGTATTAAGAGCCACATGCCCGTGTGCGCAGGCCGTGTGGTCTCACACACCCGTGTCCCTAACCCGTGTAACTCTCTATTTGTCACCCAAGAACAAATTGAAGTCACACAGCCAAGTAACACGCTCGTGTGCTAGGTCGTGTGGTCGATTTAAAATTTATGATTTTTCATAAAATAGGTGTAGACTTCACACGTCAAGGGCACACGCCTGTGCCTAACGCTGTGTCATCCACACGGCTGAGACACACGCCCCTGTCTCTGCCCATGTGTTCAATTCTGAGCATTCTGTTTTACAACAATTAAGGTGCAGGGGACATACGGCCAGATCACATGCTCATTGGGCAAGCTGTGTGTCACACACGACCTAGACACACGCCCGTGTATCTACCCATATGGACAAAAACAGGGCTATTTACCAAGCCATTTTGTCACCCTTTAATGCACACACCTACACAACAAAACATAGCACCAATCCAAGAAATAAAATTCAACTATTTCAGCCAAAATCAAGACATCCACACATCATTCACATGCTACCATTTATCACATACGAACATTACATACTTATCAACTGAAACCATGCAAACTTCCACATCCATGAAAATATCATCATGTGCATATATACTTAAACCAATATTAGCTAATTTCAATTGCCATTTACAAAATGAATTATCAACCAACATAAGCCAACACATTTGGCCAAATTAATTATGACACATAACAAAATGATCAAGTCCCTATACATGCCATAACTCAAATTGTTGAATTCATTGGTACCCAAAATAATCAGTTGATAGTGTGGTGGAGTCTCCAACGATCCTCAAATCCGAGCTAGCTTAGTGACACTATATGACAAGGGAAAAGAAAGGGGAGTAAGCTTTAAAGTTTAGTAAGTTCCTATGCAAATAATAAGCAACATAAACACATATTTAACATACAATTAACATGAGGTAAATTAACTTAAATGTTATTATAAATCTCATAGTCAAACTTACTCAATCATAACCTTACCAAGGGTTCATCACATAACGAGCTCATTACGTATAAGTTTTATGTATGTGCCTGAGTCTTGAAATAGATTTACACACAATTAATCTTTAACATACTTGTGAAATTACCCGTTGAACCACTTGGAAAACTCAAGGATACTGAGGAGTTCCGTACACACGATATCATACCAATGCCATATCCCAGATATGATCTTACATATAATCTTGTATCGATGACAATAGCCCAACTATGGTCTTACACGAAGTCTCATATCGATGCCATATCCCAAAAATGGTTTTACCCGAAATCTCATATTGATGCCATATCCCAAATATGGTCTTACACAAAGTCTTAGTAACCCTAATGTCATGACATTTGTATCCTATCTATTCCTAAGGTTCAACTCGGATTTCATGCTTTTCGTAACTTTGTCGAATACGTCCAATGGTCAATCACAATTCATACAATAATAAAGCATTTGAACATGATTAAAACAATGCATTATTTACATACAAACTTACCTCGGTACAAAATAGTAGAAATGAGACTTAATCGTCAAACACATTGTTTTTCCCCCGATCTAGGTCTGAACCTCGTTTCTCTTGATCTATAATAGCAAATTTAACTCATTTATTATTCATATTATTCAATTCAGTCCAAAAATTATATTATGGCAAAATTATATTTTTGCCCCTATACTGACATTTTTACACTTTGGTCCCTAGGCTCGTAAATTGAAATCTATTCAAATTTTTCAAGACCCAAGCCTAGCCAAACCTCTTTCATGCTTATAACAGCCCACATGTTCATTTAATCACACTTTTACACACATTTTATAACCCTTTTACAAATTGGTCCTTTTGACATTTTCATAAAAATCACCTTGCAAAAGTTGTTTATCATACACCAAATACACATTTTCTACCATTAGACATCAAAATACATACATATCTAACATGAGTCAAACCCTAGACCTTAATCATTTCTCAAATTACTGGTCAAAATAGATAGATTGAGTGATAACGTCTTTAGAAATGTAAAGAGCATTAAAAACGGGGCAAGAACGGACTTACAATCGAGCTTGAAAGTGGCCAAACCCTAGATATGGCGTTCCTTCTAAATTTCGACACAACGGGGAGAAGATGGACAAGAATTTTGGCTTGATTTTTGCTTTTTAATTCATTTAATTACCAAATGACCAAAATGCCCTTTTCTTAAAACATTAAAATTATTTTACCTCATGTCTATTTTTGTCCAACTTAAAGTAAAATGGTCTAATTACCATCTAAGAACCTTCAATTTAAAATTTCATAGCAATTAGACACCTATAGCATGTAGAACTCAGCTTTTGCACTTTTTTTAAGTTAGTCCTTTTTGCTAAATTGAGTGCTCAAACGTTAAAATTTTCGAACAAAATTTTCAAGAAATCATTCCATGAAATTGTAGACGATAAAAATGTAATAAAAAAAAGTTTTACTACATCGGATTGTGGTCTCGAAACCACTGTTCCGATTAGGCCCAAAATCAGGTTGTTACAATTCTCCCCCTTTAGGGATTTTCATCCCCGAAAATCTTACCAGAAAATAGGTTTGGGTATTATTTTCTCATAGCTTCCTCAGGTTCCTACGTAGCCTCTTCGGCCCCATGTCGTTGCCATAAAACTTTCACTAAGGCTATACACTTATATCTGAATTGTTTAACTTCCCGAGCTAAAATCTTGATCGGTTCTTCACCATACGTCATACCCAGTCGAATCTCAATCTCTGATGGAGAAATCACATGTGAAGGATCAGAAAGATATCATTGTAAAATTGACACATGAAACACGTTATGGATCCTTTCCAACCTTCTGGTAAAGCTAACCGATATACTACTGGCCCTACTCTTTCAACGACTTTATATGGCCCAATGAAACATGGACTTAACTTGCCTTTACGACCAAATATGAGAATTTTCTTCCACGGAGATACTTTTAGAAATACTTTATCACCAGTCTAAAATTCGATCTCTTTTCTTTTCAAATATGCATATGAATTCTGTCGATCAGAAGTTGCCTTCAAGCAGTCATGGATTACCTTCACTTTTTCTTCAGTTTTCCCAACCAAGTCAACCCCGTGAATCTGTTTCTCACTAAGCTCGATCCAATACAAGGGTGTTAAGCACTTACAGCCATATAATGCCTCATAAGGTGCCATTTTTATACTCGACTGAAAACAGTTGTTATAAGCAAATTCGACCAATGGTAGATACTTTTCCCAACTACCTTCAAAATCTAGAACACAAATTCAGAACATATCTTCAAAAATTTGAATCACTCTCTCAGCCTGACCATCAGTCTGTTGATGAAAAGCGGTACTAAAGTTCAGCTTCGTACCCAAAGCTTCTTGTAACTTCTTACAAAACCGTGAAGTAAACCTCGAATCTCTATCCGAAATGATAGAAATAGGCACCCCTTGCAATCTCGCAATCTCAGCAATGTACAGTTTAGCTAGCTTATCAATGATAGAAATTGAGCCAATTTCGTTAATCTATCAACAACAAACCAGATGACATCTTTCTTTTTCGAAGTCAAAGGCAACCCAGTTACGAAGCCCGTAGTAATCCTATCCCACTTCCACTTAGGTACCATCACTGGCTGAAGTAATCCCGAAGGCACTTGGTGTTCGACTTTCACTTGTTGACAAATTAAACACTTCGAAACAAACTCTGAAATATCTAGTTTCATACCTGACCACCAATACCATTACCTCAAATCATTATACATTTTCATACTACCCGGATGCACGGATAAACAACTATTATGTGCTTCATGAAGAATTTTTTGGATAAGTTCCTCAGTTTTTGGTATACAAATTCTACCTTGGAACATCAAACAATCATCGGATCTGATATGAAAATTTGAATCACTACCCGATTCACAACGAAAACTTTTAGCTTGCAAGTCACTATCATATTTCTGAGCTTCACAAATTTGTTGAAGAAATAACGGTCTACCTCTCAACTCAGCTAGAATCGAACCATTATTGGACAAAGTCAACCGTGTATTCATCTCTCTCAAAGCAAATAAAGTCTTTCTACTTAACGCATGCACGATTTTCCTTACCGGAGTGGTAATCAATTACTAGCTCGTAATCCTTAAGTAACTCGAGCCATCTCTGTTGCTGCAAGTTTAAATCTTTTTGAGTAATCAAGTACTTTAAACTCTTATAATCAGTAAAGATATGACATTTCTCACTGTACAAATGATGTCTCCAAATTTTTAAAGCGAACACAATGGTGGCTAATTCCAAATATGCGTCGGATAATTCTTCTCATGCGGTTTCAACTATCTCAAGGCATAAGCTATCACTTTGCCCTCTTGTATCAACACACATCCTAATCCATTCAGTGACGCATCACTATAAATCACAAAATCTTTTCCCGATTCAGGTTGCACTAAAATCGGTGCCTCAGTCAATAGTGCTTTCAACTTCTCAAAACTTTGTTCACATTTTTCGTACCATTCAAATTTAACATCTTTTTGCAACAGTTTAATCATAGGAGTAGCAATCATCGAAAATCCTTTGAAAAAAGTTGGTAATATCTTACTAATCCCAAAAAGCTTTTAACTTCAGATACATTCCTCGGCAGTTTCCAATCAACAATTGCTGAAATCTTACTTGTTTCAACCCGAATACCATCATCTGAAACAATATATCCCAAAAATTTGACTTCTCGGAGATAAAACTCACTTTTACTGAATTTAGCAAACAATTGTTTATCTCTCAAAGTCTGTAATATAGTTCTCAAGTGCTTGGCATGCTCGGACTCATCTCAAGAATAAATTAGGATATCATCGATGAACACAACCACAAACTTACCTAAATATGGTCGGGAGATTCTATTCATCAAGTCTATAAAAATAGCAGGTGCATTAGTTAGTCCGAAAGGCATAACTAGAAATTCATAATGCCCATACCTTGTCCTAAAAGTGGTTTTCGGCACATTCGCCTCTTTAACTCACAACTGATAGTAGCCAGATCTCAAATCAATTTCCGAGAATACCGTTGCTCCTCTCAACTGATCAAATAAGTCATCAATCCTCGATAAAAGATACTTGTTCTTTATAGTCACCTTGTTGAGCTGTCAGTAGTCGATACAAAGCCTCATTGATCCGTCTTTCTTCTTTACAGATAACACGGGAGCACCCCAGGGAGAAAAACTGAGTCTCGCAAAACCCTTATCTATCAACATTTGCAACTGAGCTTTCAATTCTTTCAATTTAGATGGAGCCATTCTATACAGAGCAATACATATCAGTGCGGTCTCTGGTACTAAATCAATACCAAACTCAACTTTTCTAATCAGAGGTAACCCAGGAAACTCTTCTGGAAACATATCTAGATATTCACAAACTATTGGCCCTAACTCAATCTTCAATTCAGACATCCTTGTTGATAAACTCCAAATTATACATAGTTTTCCCCAAATACTTAGCATATTTATGGATGTTTACTACTAGATTTGTGGATTTTGGTGCTCTTAATCCGGTTATTTCATGTTTTAAGATCAGGAGAGCACCAAGAGTCAAAAGGAGCCAAAAATGAGCTAAAAAGGGACAAAATAGACCAAATCGAGAAGATCACACGGCCTAAGCCTTGCCACACGGGCTGCTCACACATCCGTGGCCTTTGGGGGTGTCGACCAAGGTGTACACGATTCACACGGCCTGGCAATTAAGCCCACATGGTCGTGTGCAATTTAACGGATCGAACACGGCCTAGCAAACACGTCACACGACCGTGGCACACGGGCGTGTCCTTTTTTCAAAGAGTTGTATTTTACACGGAAGAGGATACTTAGGAAGGAAGAAAGCCAATCCAAAACCTATATAAAAACCCTAAGTACGACCTAGTAAGGGGGCCTCTTCCAGAACTTTTCTGGAATACAGAACCACACGCCAGGAATTACTTGAAGGAAGCCAGACGATCCATCCCAAAAGCCGGAGCTACTCCAAGACTGAAGATCTCTCTCAGAATTCCTTCAGGGGTTTTAGAGTTTTCTTTATGTTTTGTTATTTTTATACTTTTGAGATGTACTCTTATTTTATTATGAGCTAAACCCCTTAGATACCTAAGGGGGATAAAACCTATGATGGATCTTGTTATTATTATCTGAATTGTATGGTAAATACTTGATTTGTTCTTAATTATGTGTTCTTAAGGCTTGAGTTAATATTCTGGGTATTGATTCATGATTTGATGTGCTTATACAGAGGAGGAATAGACACTACCTTAGAGTAGATTTGGCATAATTAAGCGGAGTTGATCGAACGCCTAGAAATAGGGTTACGAGACTTATCCGGATTAGGGTGAAACCTAATATAGGAGTCCATAAAGTGATTTACTGCTTCCCTAGGAGTTTTAATTAAGAAAGAAAATTTGATTAATTCAAATGAGGGTTAGACGTTATTAGTCTCGAAAGGGATAATAACATAGGTTAGGGAATTTCACGGATCAAGTCAAGTGAATAAATCGTCCAGTTCAGAGTCAGATAACAAGTGAAATCTTGGTGGATTCCTCCTTTGGTGTCCTCTTTATCAATTGCTTTTCTTCAAGTCTTTTTCCAAATTTTCTCTTTGCTTTAATTAAATTAGTTAATTAGATTAGATAAATAGTTTAATAAACAAACCTTTTTATTTTTAGGCTAGATAGTAAAACAATAGTTATTACTAGTACTTTTGGTTCCCTTGGGTACGATATCCCGGTCTTGCCATAACTATACTATTGTCCGATAGGTGTGCTTGCCTTTTCGTCGTGATAATAGTTACTCTAGGTTTTATCTTTATTATAAATATTTACTACTTGTTAAGAATCACGTGATCAAGTTTTTGGCGCCGTTGCCGGAGAACTGAAACATTAGGAACACTAAATTTTTATTACTTTAGCCATTTATTTTTCTTGCAATTTTATTTTATTTATTAATTTACTTTTCCTCTCTCTTGGCAGGTTTTTATAGTTTATGACTAGAAGAAACCCGTCGGGACCATTACTTTTTGACGAAGAAATAGATCGTACAATTCAAAAAAATCAAAGAGAAATAAGGCATAGCTTACGATATGCAGAGAACGAGTGAGAAGACGATACTCGACCCCCAATCGACGAGATGGCTGAAAACCAAGGCAATCAGCTACCTCCTGCAATTGCGGCTAATCAAAATCCTGCTCCACGTACTATGTATGATTATGCTAAACCTTCTTTAACAGGAGCTGAATCTAGCATAGTTAGACCTGCTGTAGCTGCAAATACTTTTGAATTAAAACCTAACACTATTCAGATGATACAACAGTTTGTTCAATTTGATGGTTTGCAGGATGAAGATCCCAATGCTCACTTAGCGAACTTTCTAGAATTGTGCAACACATTTAAAATCAATGGCATTTCTAACGATGCCATACATCTTTAGTTGTTTCCCTTTTCACTGAGAAACAAACTAAACAGTGGTTGAACTCGTTACCACGAGGGTCTATCACTACTTAGGAACAAATGACCGAGAAATTTTTACTAAAATATATTCCGCCGGCTAAAACGGCTAAATTACGTAATGATATCTCTTCGTTTGTGCAGATGGATTTAGAAACACTTTACGATGCATGGAGAGATACAAGGACTTACTGAGAAGGTGCCCTCACCATGGGTTACCGCTTTGGCTTCAAGTACAAACATTCCACAATGGCTTGATTCCCTCGACTCGGCAAATGGTTGACGCAGCTGCTGGCGAAACCATCAACAATAAAACACTAGAAGATGCCTATGAATTTATAGAGGATATGTCGCTAAATAACTATTAGTGGCAAGTTATGAGGATAAAGCCAACGAAAATAGTCGGCGTTTATAACATCAATTCAGTCACCATGCTCTCTAATCAGGTAGAACTTCTCGACAATAAGATTGACGGTTTACATGGTTCTAAGTAGGTACATCCAGTAATGAGGTGTGACTCAAGTGGCGGAGGTGTGCATACAAAATACCAATCCTTCTATCCTACAACCGAAGAAGAATAAGTCAACTATATGGGTAACAATAACTTCTGATCTCAAAATAACCTATACAGTAATACTTATAATGCAGGTTGGGGAAACCACCCAAATTTCTCCTGGGGTGGTCAAGGGAATCAAAAGCCACAAAACCCTCAGGGATTTCAACAGCCACCTTATCAATAAGAGAAGAAACAAACCTTGAAGAGATGCTTTCTAAATTCATCTCGGTGTCAGAAACCCGTTTCCAAAATACCGAGACAGCACTTAAGAATCAACAAGCATCGATCCAAGGACTCGAAACTCAGATAGGCCAGCTATCCAAACTAATCTACGAACGGCCACAAGGTAGCTTACCAAGTAATACTGAACCTAATCCGAGGGAACACCTCAATGCAATTAGTACTCAAAATAAGGAAGGATTCATTGCACCGGAGCCAGAATTACAGTAAGACAACGCGATGAACAAAGGTCGAGAAGAGGTAAACGATGATTATCCTAAACAGGTAAGTACATATTATGAACCTCGTGTGCCATATCCTAAAGCGATGACAAAAGACAGAACAGAAGAACAATTCAGTAAGTTTGTCAAACTCTTAAAGAAATTACATATTAATTTACCCTTTATTGAAGTTCTGTCATAGATGCCCAACTCAGCAAAATTCTTAAAGGAACTTCTGAGCAATAAAAGAAAATTAGACGCTACATCGCATGTGGAACTCAATGCAGTCTGCTCAGCTATTCTAAAGAATAAGCTACCTAACAAATTGAAAGATCCATGGAGTTTTACAATTCCTTGCTTAATTGGTTATCTGTGAATAATGCTTTAGCTGATCTAAGGGCAAGTATAAATGTATAAAATGTTTAAACGACTAGGTCTCGGTAAACCCAAACAGACTTGGATAAGCATACAATTGGCTGACAAAATAATTAGATTTCCTAAAGGTATTATTGAAGATGTTCTCGTTAAAATTGATAAATTTATTTACCCAGTAGACTTTTTCGTCTTAGATATGGATGAGGATAACGAGGTACCTTTAATTTTAGGATGACCCTTTTTAGCAACTGCCAGAACCATTATTAATGTAGGCACAGGAGAGCTAACACTTCGTGCAGGAGACGACATAGTAACACTCCAAGCACGTGATTCAGTCAAAACTTCTAAGACTCAAGATAACGCTATGAAACTTGTCGATGATAAAACAGATATTCAATCGTCCTTGCAGGAACTTCTTCGAACCAAGACAACGGAGACAGTACACTATTATCAAGTAGCGAACAAAGATACCCATGAGGAACGAAGGTTTCAAATAGAGGAGCTAGATGAATGGCGAGCACACAAACCGAGAACACATGATAAAGCGAAACTATGCCAAAACAAGCCTAATACCTCTCCTAATCAACCTAAGGTTGGCAATAAAGTCTTACTAAATGCCACAGATCCCCACATTGTCACACCACACCAAATGAGGAAATCCCCTTACGGTACTCAGTATTCTTCCATTCGATACGGTGGAGGTGAGTCATCCCAAGTTCGGTACTTTTAAGGTAAACAACACCCGATTAAAACCTTATTTTAAGATTGATAGCAGGAATGAGGAGTATGAACTCCTCAAACCACCATGATCATTCAATGGAGAGGTAAGTCGAGCTTAGACTATAAATAAGCGCTTCTCAGGAGGCAACCCGAGCACTAACATATTTTGATTTCTTTATTTTTAATTTCTAACACTTTAAATCATTAACTTAATTTTTGAATTACAAAGTTTGTTTCAGCACATACAGCTAGGCACACGGGCGTGCCTAAAGCTGTGGCCAAATAGGGGAAGAGACATGGCGCTACGATATGGCCGTGTTGAAGCGGGACATGATTTCCCCAAAACACGGGGTGCGATAAATCCCCACGGCCGTGCGACATGGCCGTGGGTGAACTTGATAGGAGACCACAGGTGTGTGAATGGAAAACCACGGGCGTGCTAGGGACAAGGTTCGATTCTGTTTCTTTGACACGGGCATGAGACACGCCCATGCCATGCAGCCATGTACAAAAATGCACGGACGTGCTACCATAAAACACGGGCGTGGAAGAAGCGAACAAAGCTAGGCACGACCGTGCGACATGGCTGTGTTCGACACACGCCCAAGACACACGGGAGTGGGATAGTAGCCGTGTACGACCTAAATTGAAAAATTCAAAAAACACTGGCTCACCCTCAAAGTACAAGGGCGTGGCCCTAGGCTATGTGAACCTCCCCTATATAAGCAAACCACTGTTCATCTTCTTCCCCTTTTCAAAACCCTAGCCAAAATCTACCCTTCCCCATTCCCTAATCCCTATTTCGGCCACCATTCCCAAGATTCTCACGTCCCCAACCCCCAACCACCCTCAAATCTACTCCCCTCACATTAATCCCCACTTTCCCCTCTCTATACCCTTTATTTTTCCTTCACATGACTATATCCCCCCGTCACACGCCCGTGCTCGCTACCAACACGCCCGTGCACCGCCCTACAGTAGCCTTTGGTTCACTTTCTCAAACTTATTTTTCCAATTTGTGTTGCTACATTAGTATTCTACATGCTTTACATAGATATTGTTACTTACAAATATGTAGATATTGTTACTTACAAATATGTTTTAGACAAGTTAGGAATTTACTTTCAAATTTTCTATAATTGAATTGTTTTAGCTACTAAATAGCATATACCAGTTTTAGGCCTCTTGTTTAACTACTGATGTATCTTGGATTCTGTCAAGGCTCATGTATTTTCAGGAACATTATGTCGTCATCGAGAGGTAAGAAGGCCGCGGTCTCATCCTTAAAGAGACGTAGGGGACCGGGTTCCTCCTCAGTACGTGCTACAGCCAAAGTTTGGCACTCGTTACTTGAATTTCTGCAAGCTTCGCAAGAGAAGCTATTTTAGATACTACGTGCACGACCCCTCACTACAGGTCGCTGCATTGACTGGGCTGCAGTCGAGCAAGTTCAGCTAGCTGATGCCATCTGCGACCTCCTGTCCATAGACCCATGGGAATGGTTATTCGCTATTACTGAGCCTACTTATTTAGAGCTAACTTTAGAATTATGCTCTACTTTTCATTTACAGGTGGTGATGATGAACAATGATGAACCAAGCACCATTCACTTTCGATTAGGCAGTCTAGTTCGCATGATGAGTGTCCCAGAGTTTGGAGTCACTCTGGGACTTTACACCGATGAGTTTATAGAGGAGGAAGACATGAATGCACTACCACAAAATATCCACATTTTTTCCTCCTTGTCCTGGAAAACTTTGGCACCACTCTCTTCCACCTACGACCCCAGCCGCTCGAAAGCCTCAGCTCTCGTTCCTTCCCTATGCTATCTCCATGCCATATTGGCACACACATTAATCGGGAGGAGAGAGAGCACCGGTATCGTCAACACCCACGATGGCTACTATTTATGGTGCATGGCGAATGCACACGTGACTGACTTGGCATACTTCATTGCTTTCGCCATTCGCCATCAGACCGAGCGGCATAGGAAGGGAGTGATCTCCATCGGCCCCTACATGACAAGCCTTGCCAGACACTTAGGGCTCCTCAACACCATGGCCCAGTCATCAGCGCTTACACTGATAGGTCAAATGTCCCCACAGGGCATCACGACTATGTAACACATGAGGATGATCGAGCGTCGACGTGGGACCGATCCTCCTCAGTACCGTCTCTCTCATGCAATTGACGACGAGGATCTTGAGGACATTCCTGATGATGTTCCCCCACAGCATGAGGAGCCTTCCATCGCGCCACCTAGGGAACGACCAGTTCATGCGGCTGCTTCATTGGCACACCTTTCCGACTGACTAGCTCACTTCGAGCAGTATTGCACTACACAGTTCGAGATGATTCACGAGTGAGATCGGTGACGTGATAGACAGATGGACGACATGCAGGCCATGATGCAGTAGCTGTGCTAGCACTTTCACATCGCCACTCCAGCGCCACCACCTGAGGGCTCCACTGACGAGGATCATTGAATCCTCCTATATTTTTATTCTTATTTTCTTTTTTCTTTTTTTCTTTTTATTACTATTTTCATTTCAATTTTATTATTTCATTTTGAAAGACATATCTATATTATTAAATTTATTTTATTATTTTTTTATTTTCTGGTATTTCTAACAAGTAATCCCACTACGCTCTCTTCCACACCAACTCTTAACAAGTTCTTCATGATTCTACAGACTTCCAAGCAAAGCTGCTAGGAATATTTTACGGAATGAGGAAACAAATGGGAAATAATACCTCATGAGTGACATGTTCAACTCCCCAATTTCTTCATCTAGCCAAGAACAATGGCAGCTACTACTTTCCGCAAACACTCTAGCATCAGAATCAAGCTCCACATCCATATAACAGGGAGTTTCACCTCATTTCCTCTTATGATTTTCTTTATTTTGAATAATCTATATTTTTACATTGAGGGCAATGTACATCTTAAGTGTGGAAGGGTCATTATTCTCCAATCCCTAAATTTGGTCTTGTGCTTAAGTGATTTTCTCCAATCCTTGAAATCTGAAGTATACAGGAATGACATCAAAAACCCAAATTTCTGGTGATATTTTTGAGCCTTTTGAGCATATAGCTTTCTTTCTTGCTCACTTCTTTTGTGGTTTGTGTGTGTCAACATTGAACTGTTATTCTAGAACTTGCTTCGATTATACATGTCGAGATTACACGTATGATTTGATATACTGAGATGATAAAGGCACTTAGGATTTAACCCATTTACTCCATAAAAAGCCTTCCTACATAATTAAACCCTTAGTGAACCCCTTTTGAGCCTGCTAACCTTTTTTATTGATTAACCTTCATCATTAACCCATTAACCTATTATTGTTGAAATCCTCTTACTTAATTTATTTTTTTTTATTTTTATCAAGATTAAATTTAGTACTGTTACCTCACTATGTTCACCATTTTTTGTTACTGAATCATGAAGTATGATTTCTATATTGTATTGACTTGATTTGTTCTTTTAAAAAAAAACTTAGTATTATTATTGTAATTCTCAGCAAGCTAAAGTTGTCATGAACTCATGTAAAATAGTTCTAGATATTTGTTTGCGGTTCAGTAATTAAGTTTTTGATAGTGGGGTAATATATTGAAATTATCTTGATTCTAACCCTTGTCTCTTCCGCTTGTATCCAGACCTGTAACCTAAACCCCATTACAACCATGCAAAGACCTTTTGATTAGTGTATCATATCATTTACAAGTGGTGGAGATTTGATTTTCATGCAAGCCTATGGTAATAACTTTTCATGTTAGACAATCGAGTGCTTAATCTTGAACCTTAAACACTTTGAGTGATTTGAGTGAATATTTAGTGAGGATGCCATCTCTTGTATATTTAGGACTAAAGTTAATTACTTGAAGGAATGAGATTACCTATAATTTTGTTATCAAAGTATTCAATTTAGATTGTTTGAGGTTTTTAAAGCCCCTATAGTTGAATTCTCGCTGTATGATTTTTCGTGGAATAATTTGTAACATTATCAGTAATGCTTATGCGATTGAAAGGAATGAATTCTAGTAGTAAATGAGAATTTTTCTTGAGGATAAGCAAATGCTTAAGTGTGGGGGTATTCAATAAACGCCAAATTATACATAGTTTTACCCCAAGTACTTAGCATATTTATGGATGTTTACTACTAGATTTGTGGATTTTAGTGCTCTTAATTCGGATATTTCATATTTTGAGCTCAAGAGAGCACCAAGAGTCAAAAAGATCCAAAAATGAGCTAAAAAGGGACAAAATAGACCAAATCGAGAAGATCACACGGCCTAAGCCTTGCCACACGGGCTGCTCACACGTCCGTGGCCTTCGGGGGTGTCGACCAAGGTGTACATGATTCACGCGGCCTAGCAATTGAGCCCACATGGTCGTGTGCAATTTAACGGGTCAAACACGGCCTTGCAAACACGTCACACGACCATGGCACACGGACGTGTCCTTTTTTTAATGAGTTGTATTTTACACGAAAGAGGATACTTAGGAAGGAAGAAAGCCAATCCAAAACCTATATAAAAACCCTAAGTACGACCTAGTAATGGGGGCCTCTTCCAGAACTTTTCTGGAATACAGAACCACACGCCAGGAATTACTTGAAGGAAGCCAGACGATCCATCCCAAAAGCCAGAGCTACTCCAAGACTGAAGATCTCTCTCAGAATTCCTTTAGGGGTTTTAGAGTTTTCTTTATGTTTTGTTATTTTTATACTTTTGAGATGTACACTTATTTTATTATGAACTAAACCCCTTAGATACCTAAGGGGGATAAAACCTATGATGGATCTTGTTATTATTATCTGAATTGTATGGTAAATACTTGATTTGTTCTTAATTATGTGTTCTTAAGGCTTGAGTTAATATTCTGGGTATTGATTCATGATTTGATGTGCTTATACAGAGGAGGAATAGACCCTACCTAAGAGTAGATTTGGCATAATTAAGCGTAGTTGATCGAACGCCTAGAAATAGGGTTACGAAATTTTTCCGGATTAGGGTGAAACCTAATATGGGAGTCCATAGAGTGATTTACTGCTTCCCTAGGGGTTTTAATTAAGAAAGAAATTTTGATTAATTCAAATGAGGGTTAGACGTTATTAGTCTCGAAAGGGATAATAACATAGGTTAGGGAATCTCACGGATCAAGTCAAGTGAATAAATCGTCTGTTTCAGAGTTAGATAACAAGTGAAATCTAGGTGGATTCCTCCGTGGGTGTCGTCTTTATCAATTGCTTTTCTTCAAGTCTTTTTCCAAATTTTCTCTTTTCTTTAATTAAATTAGTTAATTAGTTTGGATAAATAGTTTAATAAACAAACCCTTTTATTTTTAGGCTAGATAGTAAAAAGATAGTTATTACTCGTACTTTTGGTTCCCTTGGGTACGATATCCCGGTCTTGCCATTACTATACTATTGTTCGATAGGTGTGCTTGCCTTTTTGTCGTGATAATAGTTAGTCTAGGTTTGATCTTCATTATAAATATTTATTACTTGTTACAAATCACACGATCACTTGTATTCAACACATAAGCAAGGTAAGCTTCACAACCTTTCCTTACATATTTTTGGGCAGACATCGAAGAAATCACAACAGGTAACTCACTTGACTCACCTGAATCAATATGGAGAGTTTCACCATTTTCACATTTTAGTTTAATAATCTTTCTTTTACAGTTCACTACGGCATCATGCAGTGTTAACCAATTCATACCCAAAATAACATCGAATCCATCAACTAGCAACAACATTAAATCATCCAAAAAATAGTGACCTCGAATCATTAAGGGACAATTCTTGCAAACTCTGTCAACTAATACATGTTTGTCTAAGGGGTTTGACACTCTAATCACAAACTCAGTAAACTCAACAGGCAAGCTCTTACTAGTTACCAATTTCACACAAACATAAGAATGGGTCAATCCAGGATCAATCAATGCAACTATATTAGTATTATAGAGAGAAAAAGTACCAGTGAAAACATCGGGATATGTCACTTCTTCGCGAGCACGGATGGCATAGGCTCTACTAGGTGCTTGAGCTTCGGATCTCAAAGCTGAATCTTTCGTCACATTTTCACTACTAATTCCATTTTTGGTATTCCTCGGTGGCCTACCACTATTATTAATATTACTCAGCCTTGCACTTTGAAAATTTTCTTTCTCAGCCATTTCAGGGCAATCTCGGATAAAATACTCTTGAGAACCACACTTGAAACAAGCCCGATCATTCATTCTACACTCATTGGGATGACGTCTGGCACAATGCTGACATTCAGGTTTATTAGATCTAACATTACCCACACTTGCTATCGAAGTAGCCTGAGCTTTGGAACCAGAGTGTTGCTTCCCACGATCTCTGTGTTAGTACCCAGCCTTATTCAACTCTTCGGCTTTACAAGCTCGCTCGACCAATACCACAAATTCTTTCAGTTCTAAGATCCCAACTAACACACGAATGTCGTCATTCAATCCGTCCTCAAATCTCTTACACATGATGGCCTCGGTGGATACACACTATCGAGCATATTTACTAAGTTTGACAAATTCTCGCTCATACTCTGTCACTGACATTTGACCCTATCTCAGCTCAAGAAATTCCTTTACGTTTCTATCGATGAACCGCTGACTAATATATTTCCTTCAGAACTCCTCTTGAAAGAATTCCCATGTAATCCTCTCTCTTGGAACCACAGATACTAGTGTATTCCACCAGTGATACGCAGAATCTCTCAAAAGTGAGATGACACATTTTAAACACTCATATGGTGTGCAAGACAGCTCATCAAATACCTTGATGGAGTTTTCAAGCTAAAATTCGCCTCTCTCGGGATCATCATCCACATTAGCTCTGAAGTCTTTGGCTCCCTATTTTCTAATCTTATTAACCAGGGGCTTGTTCATTCTTACAAATTCCATACCTTGTTGGGCTATAGGAATTGGTTGAGGACTAGATGGGGGTGGAGGAGGTTGGACATTTGAATTTGTTCGAACAAACTCCGTATACCACTCATTTATCATATGGAGAAAGGCTTCCCTAGCCCCTTCTCCCTAACCAACCGTTGGAGGTCTGCTATCAGATGGTGTTGCCCCTTGAGCGAGAGCCAACGCATTACTTTCAACGTCATCAGCCTCAGCTCGATTGGGATCCATTTACTATAGAAAACACAATTTAAAATTTTCAGGAGTCGTTACACTATCACAGTTCATTTATGGCATGTATAGCTAGACTCTTACACATGATACGTTAGTTCAAGAATTGACTAAATCGTAGCTCTGATACCACAAATGTAACACCCCTTACCCGTATCCAATGTCGATATAGGGTACGAGGCATTATCGGACTTCTACACAAGCAATCATACAAAACCGAGACATAAATTTCCATCCAAATTTAAAAATTTTCATATACTTTCATATCATCTCTAAAATGAGCCTAGAGGCCCAAAACATACATTGAAAGCGATTCGGGACTAAACTGAGAACTTACGAAAATTTCACAACACTTAGAAAATTTCATGTTTTAAGAGCCACACACCCATGTGGCTTGGGACACGTTCGTGTGGGCAAACCATGTGGTCTCACACGCCCGTGTCCCTAACCCGTGTAACTTTCTATTTTTCACCCAATAACAAATTGAAGTCACAAGACCAAGTCACATGCCCGTGTGCTAGGCCGTGTGGTCGATTTAAAATTTATGATTTTTCATAAAATAGGTGCAGACTTCATATGCTTGTGCCTGAGGCCGTGTCATCCACACGGTTGAGACACACGCCCGTGTCTCTACCCATGTGCTCAATTCCGAGCATTCTATTCTGTAACAATTAAGGTGCAGGGACACACGGTCGGATCACACGCCCATGGGGCAAGCCGTGTGTCATATACAGCCTAGACACACGCCCGTGTATCTACCCGTATGGGCAAAAACAAGGCTATTTATCAAGCCATTTTGTCACCCTTAATTGTACACACCTACACAACAAAACATAGCACCAATCCAAGCAATAAAATTCAACCAATTCAACCAAAATCAAGACATCCACACATCATTCACATGCTACCATTTATCACATACGAATATCACATACTAATCAACTTAAACCATGCCAACTTCCACATCCATGAAAACATTATCATATGTATATCTACTTAAATCAATATTAGCTAATTTCAATGGCCATTTACAAAATGAATTATCAGCCAATATAAGCCAAAACATTCAAAATGTCCAATTCTCTATACATGCCATAACTCAAAATCTTGAAATCATTGATACCCAAAATAATCAGTTGATAGTGTGATGGAGTCTCCTACGATCCCCAAATTCGAGCTAGCTTGGTGACACTATAAGACAAGGGAAAAAAAAGGGGAGTAAGCTTTAAAACTTAGTAAGTTCCTATGCAAATAATAAGTATCATAAACACAAATTTAACATACAATTAACATGAGGTAAATTAACATAAATGTTATTATAAATCTCATTGTCAAACTTACTCAATCATAACCTTACTGAGGGTTCATCGCATAACGAGCTCATTATGTATGAGTTTTACGTACGTACCTGAGTTATCTTGAAATGAATTTACACACAATTCATCTTTAACATACTCGTTCAATTACCCGTCGAACCACTTGGAAAACTAAAGGATAATCGGGAGTTTCGTACACATGGAATCATACAAATGGCATATCCCAGATATGGTCTTACATGTAATCTCGTATCGATTACAATATCCCAACTATGGTTTTACACGAAGTCTCATATTAATGCCATATCCTAGATATGGTCTTACACTGTAACACCCCGAACCCGAGACCGTCGCCGGAGTCGAACACGAGGTGTTAACAGACTTCAAACCACTTATTAAAAATTTCCCAGACAAGCTGCCAATCTGCGTACTAGTCGCTTTAAAAATCATATCTTGAGTTCTGAAACTCGAAATCCAGTTCTGTAAATTTTCCCAGAACTAGACTCATATATCTATATGGTAGAATTTTTGTAGAATTTTTGGTCGGGCCAATTGGTACAGTTTATTAGTTAAAGTCGTCCCTGTTCCTGGGTTCGACTACTCTGACCTTTGTGCATTACAACTTAGATATCTCCCTTTACAGAGCTTCAATACTTATGCCATTTGTTTCTAATGAAACTAGACTCAAAAGGGAATCTATACATATAAGGCATGACTTCTAATTGTCTCTGATTAATTTAGGGTGAATTTCTAAATTCGGGACAGGGGATCCAGAAATCGCTCTGGCCCTGTTTTACAAGAGTTTAATTATCTCCTAACATACAGCTCATATGGTCATTTCGTTTCTTCTATATGAAAATAGGCTCATCGAGCTTCGATTACATAATTTATTCATTAATTAATTCCATTCCTACTATTTTTAGTGATTTTTCAATCTCACGTCACTGCTGCTGCCAGCATCTGTTACTAAAGCAACTATGCCTATTTCGTGATTTCTCCTTGATCTAACTAGTAATTCATCATACATATCACAAATTATGATCATGACTAGCCATGCCAAAGGCTAATCATTGTCAAACATCCTCCTACTACACTATTGCCATATCATGAATTTTAACACCAAAAATAATCAACCATGACATATGGCATAAAAATCGAATTACCAAGACTTACGACCTAACATTATAGAACCAAATCCAACTGAACATTTATGCCATTTTCGCATGGCTAAAAGTTTACATACCAAATTTCAACAAAACATATTAGCCTATACATGCCGAAATGTTCTCCTAGACCGACTAAAAAGAAAGTACCAAAACTTGCTAGCTGCGGTGATGACTTCGATGACGGCCCGACCACGCAAAAAGAGACGAGTCCAAGAAACCTAAAATAGGTGACAAGGAAACACCGAGTGAGTATATAACTCAGTAAGTCATAAGCAATGCACTACCATCCATTAATAACATTATCACAAGAGGAAACAAAATGGAACGAGGCTAGTTACTCCATCCATACCGAACCATACCATAGTTCCTTAGACCTATCGGTTCAATCTCATACCAAGTCATGCATTCACATTCCATATACTAATCAATAGGATATTTAAGGCATTTTCATACATCATTTTATTTTCGTTACAATCATACAACTAAACGACCTTTCACCTATTCCACGATAAATCTTATGTACGTGACTTCAATTATAATTGTCACATAGGTTCAAACTTACCAAGCTCAACTCCAAATATAAACATAGCGCCTATTAGCCATGAACACAAGGTACTTACCCGATCCGCTATCCGTGATCAACTCAATAATGTCGCACACTTAGTGTCCATAGTGATTCAAAAATATATATTAAGTCCGCACACTCAGTGCTATATAATCAACTCGCACACTTAGTGCTATATAATCAAACTCGCACACTTAGTGCTGTACAATTTAAACCCGCACACTTAGTGCCAATCTCAGGATCATAAATGTTTATACCCGCACACTTAGTGCCGAAATCAACAACTCAATACATCTCACCTCTTTTCTTTTCATTCAACACTTTCATCACCACATGCATACATGTATATAAATTTATCATTCCATTCGGCATAATTACATAGACATTATGTCTATTTAGATCAATACAAAATATATGCTTGGTGACTTACCTTGTGTTGGGTAAGACGGTTCCAACTCGGCTACTCGATGATCTTTTCTTTGCCTTTGCTTGATTCTCCTCCTTTAACTCCTTGAGCTTAATCAATAAATCAACTAGTTTAACCGCCTTGCTAAATATTTACAATCCAATTACACATGCATATGTATGTTAGTATATTCGGCAATCACCCTTACTAATCACCCATTTAGTCGATTGTAGGGAATTAAATATAATATCTCTAGGATGTACTCTACATGGCCGAATATACCATGTTAGTTTTTTTACATTTCCTATGTAATTACATATAGGTTTTTACACTTTAAGTTTCACACATTTCACCTTTTAATGCCTATTGCTCATCCCTTTGATCTTAACCTAAATGACAACTCCCTCTCCCCATATCTCAACCGAATTATCCATAACATCAAGACTAAAATTTTGCACCTTGAACTTCATACATCTATAAAAACTTCCATAACTCATTCGACCCTATCAAGAACCATTTAACATGCTAGGAAAATAATCATAGAGGAAGAAATTAACATTCTCAATAAACTCACCTTTTGACCGAATGTACAAGGAGCCTCTAAACCACTCATCCAAAATCCCTACCCTATTCTAAGACTTAGTCATTCGGCATATAGCCCAAATCACCATGAAAAATCTCAACTTTCTTGACATTACCAAGAGTGCATCCACAATTTAGCTTAGCATATTATAAATCCAAATCAACAAATTCAAAGCTTACCTCCTATAGCTAAAGATGAATGCCGACTTGCTCTAGGTAAGTTCCCCTTATTTTTCTTCCTTGTTTCGGCCTTGGCAAGATGGAGAAGAAGATGAACACTCCTCTTCCCTTTTTCTCTTTTATTCAATTTTATTATAATTATTTTAAGCCATTTGTTAACTAAACAAAACATATTAAATTAGAATAAGTGGAGCACCATCACCCCTTGGCCGGCCACTCTTCATCTTTTGGGTAAATTGACATGCAAAACCACCCTTTTTGGTACATGCACTAATAGACCATTTTAAATTAGCCTATCATATTTCACCATGTCTCATATCGATCCCTATTTAATAATTTCTCATGCAATTGGCAAAATTAGAGAATGAAACTTCCACATACTCATGTACACACATAATAAGCATAGAATATAGCAATTAATTATTTTTATGACTCGATTTTGTGGTCCCGAAACCACTTTCCGACTAGGGTCACACTAGGGCTGTCACATACACGAAGTCTCATATTGATGCCATATCCTAGATATGGTCTTACACAAAGTCTTAGTAACCCTAATATCATGACATTTGTATCCTATCTATTCCTAAAGTTTAACAGGAATTTCACACTTGTCGTAACTTTGGAAACCAAGTAGATTGGGAATAGACCAGTGAAGAAGTTTGAATCTTTAGATTTATCAAATTGATGCTTCAATTTTCCAAAACCTTCTATAGAGTAACCTCCTATACTAGAGTTAAAACCTTTACCGCAGAATTTGAAATATGCATATTTGGGTGATAATAGTACTTTGCCTATTGTAATTTCTAAGGAGCTAACACATGAGCAAGGTGCAAGGTTGTTAGAAGTTCTTCGACAATTTAAGAATGGATTGGGATGGACCCTGACTGATAGAAAGGGAATTAGCACTGCATTCAGCATGCATAAAACTTTATTGGAGGATTGCTCTAACAATTCTATTAAACAGTAGCAAAGACTGAATCCGATCATGAAAAAAGTTGTCAAGCAATATATTATTAAGTGGCTTGATGCTGGCATCATTTACCAGGTTTTAGATAACTCATGAGTGAGTTATGTACAACGTGTACCAAAAAAAGGAGGTGTCACAGTGGTAAGTAATGACAACAATAAGCTCATACCAACTCACACTGTCACGGGATGGAGATTATGTATGGACTACCACAAGCTTAATAAGGAAACTTGGAAAGACCATTTTCCCCTACCATTCATTAATCAGATGTTGGATAGATTAGTTAGGAAAGCTTTCTACTATTTTTTTGATGGTTATTCAAGATATAATCAAATTGTCATAGCTACCAATGACCAAGATAAGAAAACTTTCACATGTCCATACGGTACTTTTGCGTTCAGACAGATACCATTCGAGTTATGTAGCACCCTAACAACTTTTCAATGTTATATGGTAGCCATATTCTCTAACATGGTGGAAATGTAACATCCCTAATTAGGGCCTAGTCAGAAAAGTGGTTTTATTATATTTTTATGGTCTACAATTTCACAGAATGATTTTGTGAAAATCTTGTTCCAAAATTTTGACATTTAGGCACTCAATTTAGTCAAAAGGACTAAATTGTAAAAAGTGCAAAAGTTGAGTTCTACATGTTAGAAGTGTCTAATTGTTATGAAATTTTAAATTGGAGGTCCTTAAATGGTAATTAGACATTGGATAATGTTTTAGACAAAAATGGACATGGAAGGGTAAAATTTTAAAGATGAGTAAAAAGGCCATTTTCATAAATTGGTAATTAAATGGACTAAATGACAAAATAAAAGCCAAAAACCCTTATTCATTTTCTTGTTTAGCCAAATGTAGCAAGGAGCAAGCCATGGTTAGGGTTTTCAAGCTTTCAAGCTCAATAGTAAGCGATCCCAAGCCTCGATTTTAATATTCTTTGCATTTTTGAAATCCTTGTTACATGATCTACTTATTTCTACCCATATTTTAAGCTAAAGTTCATGTTTAAAAATTCAACCACACATGACATTAGTATTTTGAAGATTAATGAAAGAATATGAAAGATTAAAGCATGTTTAGCAACATTTACTAAGTGATTTTACATGAAAATGCATAAAAGTGACTAAAATGTAAAAGTTGTAAAATGGGTAGTAATCATGTGAATAAAAGAGAAATGTCGGCTGCTATAAGAACAATAAAGGTTCGAATAGGCTTAAAGTATAAGAAAATCGAGCACATTTCATTTTATGAGCCTAGGGACCAATGTAATGCCCTGATTTTTGGGATTTTTCAAGTTTTTGTGATTTTTGGTAAATTTTGAAATTTTGGTGTTCTAAATATTGGAACTGTGTTTAAATGTGTTAGTGGGCCTTTAGAAGGCCCAAGCCTAAGTTAAACACGGTAAAATATTATGGTTGGATTTTAAGTGAATAGGAGACTTGGTTAAGTGGGCTTTTAAGAAGAACTTCTTAAATTACGACACAAATAAGGCATTGGTAAAGTGGCAAGGTGGCGCCACTAATTTCCTAAAAAAATGTCTTCTGGAAGGAATTAAAGGTCCAGGGTTCAAGTTGCAAGATAGACATATTCTTACTTTTTAATTTTAGGCATGTGACGGGCATGTGATCACTTAAGTGAATTTCGGCAAGGGCCTTAGGGAGGTTGGACCGATTGTTTTAGTTGATATTAGGGTTAGCCACCTGAAAGCTTTCACTGTCATTCATCCATCCTGAGTTCTCACAAAAGCCGAAAACACAAATCCCTTCTCCTTGGTGCCAATTTCTTCTTCCTCTCTTTTTCCTCCATTTTCTTTCTCCCTTTTTGCTTTTTCTTCTAGCTGAAACCTTCTAATCACCTTTCTCACCTCCTCTGTGAATCGCATCCTCCAGAAAACCTCCATAGCCGATTGCCGTAAAAGCCAAAATCCCGAAAACTCACTTATTGTGCTGATTTCTCCAAGCCAAAATCCTTTAGTTATTTTTATTCTTTTTGATCAACTTTCATCTTCTCTAAACCCTTAGTATCTGTCAGAAACATTACTTCAAAGTTATAGCCTCAAATCGTCATCTTCTTCATCACTTAAAAAGCTGAAATACCATAGATTTAAGAACTTATAACCAAAACTTCAGATCTCCTGGATTTGAGTTCTACTATTGTTCAGAGGATAGATCTGCATCAGATCTGCATAGAAGTCAAAGAGGAATTAGTGGTAAGTGCTCATCATCTCAGATCTAGTCTTATTTTACAATTTAGAAAAGCCAAAGTCCCTAAAATCTAGGAAGGCTGTCGATTTGGGCATAGGGCTTTAAGGGTCTTTAACCGACAATTTATTTTGGTGATTAGTTTCTTCAAGAGGTTTGATCAAAGGCTTGGATCTTTGGAACAACTAGACTTAGATCTAGTCATTGGTTTTAGGCAAAAAGGTAAGATTCTAAAGGTTTTAGGGGCATGGTTCGAATATGGGTTGCTGAATATTGGGATTGGTTGCTAAATATTGGGTTGTAATTTAAGAATTGTGGTAATAAATTGTAGGACATCGTAAGGGATCTCAGTAGCAGTCATCGCGAAACAAGTGTGTATCGAACACCCTCTCATAGTTTAATTCGGCAAAAGCCGAAATGCTAAAATTTTGGCATTTCGTGGGCTTGTGAGTGTGCGAGTGCTCACAAGACGTTTAGAAATCATTAGATCTAAAATATCAAAGTGGTAAGTTAGTCGTGTGTGAAATTTCGTGCGCTTCGATAATTGGGCCTCGATAGGCTAAAATTGGGCCCAATGGGCTTACGAGCTCATATGTGTTAATAAATAAAATAATAATAAAAATATATAATATAAAAAAAATAGGCAATAAGTATGTTCTGTTAGACTATAGAATCGAAACTGCTTAAACCGCTAAACTGGTCATAAAACTTGAGTTAAATGAGCTTAAATGGCTAATGGACACTGTAGGGCCATTAAGGGTTTTAGGGCCCAATGGCTAAGATTGTGAAAATGAGATAAATAAATTACTGCGATGACAAATGGGCTAGTAAGGACCGTAGCATTCATGAGAACCCTTAAAACTGATAAAAGTATTGAAATACCTGTATAGGTGGAAAGTTTACAATGTTACCCTTAGGAGCAAAATTACTGATACACCTCTAGGGTTAAGGTTGACCTGATGCATGTTTGACTGTTACTATTTACTGCATGCCATTATATTTTTATCTGATGCATGGGACTGGGTTATTGATGGAGGAAGTACTGAAAGTGGCTTGACCACGTACTGGAGGCTTTGCCTCAAGTTACTGATATCTGAGCAGCTATGCTGCAATTGTGGACTGTAGGGCTGGGTGGGTTGAGCTATTCCTCACATGGAGTGGAGGGCTGGTACGGGTGGAGTGTAGTGGTTGGTTATAGGCTGGGTTGGGCTTGCATACACGAATATGTCTGTTCTGTTCTGGAATGGGCCTATGGGCCATACTGTTATCTGAAAAGGGGCTAAGGCCCAGTTTACAATATTCTGAAAAGGGCTTTGGCCTAGTACCCGCGGTTATCTGAATAGGGCTTAGGCCCAATGTGCTTGACATGACTTGGGCTTTGGATGGGTTTTCTATATACACTGAGTTTTCTTAACTCACCCCCTTTCTCTTCCATCCTTGCAGGTGAGCCCTAGTTGGTGGACCTAGAGCTGGGTGGGATTCAGATTGGCCACGAAGATTAAATTTCTGGTTTTAAATAAGTTTCAACTAGTTTCCTTTTAAATTTCGCATTTATTTTTTTGATTATTTCTATTTTGGTTAAAGTTGTAATAAGGGCGCTCTATTATTTTTATTTTGGGTTTTTAAATTACTTTAATCGTTTTCGACTTGAGATTCACATCACTTAAATTGATTCCTTGAAATTGGTTAACTTTGGGTTTATAAAAAATTACTTGTTTCAAACCGACACGATAATCGAACGTCTTCAAAATGAAACTTTTCAAGGTGCAACAAAAGTCACGTTTTTCTAAACCCTTAACAATCGATAATGGATAGGACTCACACTAGTGAATCGGAACATATCTCTTAAAACTTCATTAATGGTTTTTGCAAAGCTCACCCAAACTTTAGTAAACTAGGTAACTTGGTTAGTGGTAGGTAATGTGACACACCAGATTCGGCCATAACGTCTAGGTCAGGTTTGTGGTGTTACATTTAGTGGAATCAGAGCCTGGTTACAAGAATTCGGCTGTGGATTGGGTCCAAAAAGGGTTTTCAAAACTCTAAGCCTAAAAAGGGTATTTTTGGAAATATCCGACTTTTGAAAACAAATTTTCTGGTTAAAAGAGATAAATTTTCAAACTTGGTTTCTTTAAATCAAATGTTTGAGAAATGGATTTTAAAAAGGCCTAAATCTTTTGCGTTTGTCTGAAATCTGATACGGTGGGGCACTGAATCCCCGGCACCAAGTCCGTAAGTATCTTTTTACTCTATATATACTGTACTGTACTAAAAATAATACTGTAGATAGTACTGAGCCTTAGATATAGTACTATAGATAAGGTAGTATTAAGGCTACAAAACTGAGACTGTAGGGTAAACTAAGCCCTAGGAAACTGAGACAGTAGATAAACTGCGATGGCGCGAGAACAGCTCTGAAACTTATCTGTTCATAAGATATTCTGTAATAAACAATTGAAACAGTAAATTAATGTCATAAAATTCATAATCAGATAAATCGATATGAGTACGAGAGCTGCTAGGGGAAGAGGCCGTAGTCGCGGCCTAGGTAGTACTCAAACTGGATGTTCGTCTTCTGAACACATGCCAGCTGGTGAGGCACGACCACCACCGGTGGATGATAATGGGCCGCATGATCAGGTCGCAGGGGACGACGCTCTATCCCAGGCCATGTTGAGAGTTTTGGAAAGGGTGGCCGGAGCTAATGTCGGGCCCATGAATAGTGGTCCATTTCTGAGCGACTCCGGGCAAACAGAGCGGAGGTTTTTAGGGGCGTATCTGGAGTTGCCCCAAATGTGGCTGAGTACTAGCTGGAAGCCACTGAGTGGATTATCGATGACCTGGTCTGCTCAGTGGAGTAGAAGTTAAAAGGAGCGGTGTTGTTGCTGCGGGACGAGGCTTATCAGTGGTAGATCACTGTGAGAGAGGGTACCCCAGCTGAGAGGCTAACATGAGAGTTGTTCAAGTAGTCCTTCAAGGCGAAATATGTTAGGGCTAGCTATGTGGATGCACGAAGAAAGGAATTCCTGAACCTGACCCAGGGTAGTAAGACCGTTGCTGAATATGAGGCAGAGTTTCTGCGATTGAGCCGGTACGCTAGTGGCATTGTCTCCACCGAATATGAGCGCAGTGTTCGTTTTGAGGATGGCCACAGGGATGAGTTAAGGGTGCTGATAGCTCCGCAGAGAGAGCGCGGTTTTGCTGCATTGATAGAGAAGGCTAAGATAGCCGAGGAGGTGAAGTAAGCCGAACGAAAGAACCACGATAGGGATCAAAATCGATTCAGGAGGGATGCTAGACCAGCTGGTGCTGCAAACCGAAATGTTAAGAGAGCTAGGATGGAGGAACCAGTTCGAGTAGTTCTGGTGAACACAGTTAGAACACAAGCTTGTAGAGATTGTGGCAGAGTGCATCTAAGGGAATGCTGGAAGCATACTGGGGCTTGTCTTCGTTGTGGGTCAAATGAACATAGGATCAGGGATTGTCCTAGGAGGCCAGCCCAGACTCAAGTGGCTGAACAAGGGGCTGTGCAACCTGTGCAACCAGCACGAGGTGGACCGTCGTCGTTGAGGGGTCGTGACAAGGTCGCGGTGGCAATGGCCGTGGACGTGGGGCACCTGGCAGGGGTGGTATTAATATTGAAACTTGTCAGCCAGCTTTGGTATATGCTGCTCATCACCGCGAGGAGGGTGACACACCTGATGTCATAACTTGTACGTTTTTTATCTCTGGCATACCTTAAACTGCTTTGATAGATGTGGGGTCAACTCATTCGTATGTTGCATGTGACATTTCTGGGGCATTGGGTGTACACTTTGAGGAGACTGTGTGTGGGGTAACTGTGATAAGTCCTTTAGGTCACTCAGTTAAGGTAGAGAAACTCTTTAGGGAGGTGCCTTTAGAGACTCAAGGTAGGATTTTCTGTGGAGACTTAATGGAGTTACCGTTCGGAGAATTCGATTTAATCCTAGGGATGGACTGGTTGACCAAGCATAGGGCAACTCTGGATTGTGCAGCTAAGAGGATGGTGTTAAGGACTGTCGAAGATGAAGAGGTAATGATTATTGGAAAACGAAGAGATTACTTGTCCAATATAGTATCAACTTTAGGGGCTGAGAAACTGATGCGTAAGGGATGCGAGGCATATTTTGCTTTTGTAAGCCAAGCTGAAACTGAAGATCTGACTGTGGAGACAGTTAGAACTACTAGAGAATTTCGAGATGTTTTCCCAAAAGAGCTTCTTGGATTACCTCCGAATCGAGAAGTCGAGTTTGGAAACGATTTGCTGCCTGGAACAACTCCAGTGTCCATCGCACCCTATAGGATGGCACCGAAAAAGTTAGTGGAACTGAAAGCTCAAATCCAAGAGTTGTTGGATAGAGGCTTCATTAGACAAAGTGTGTCTCCATGGGGAGCACCGATCCTGTTTGTGAAGAAAAAGGACGGGACGATGCGTATGTACATCTATTATCACCAGTTGAACAAACTGACGATAAAGAACAAATACCCACTGCCTAGAATTGACGATCTATTTCAACAACTTAGAGGAGCTTTAGTATTTTCCAAGATTGACCTTCGATCTGGATACCATCAGCTAAGGGTAAAGGAAGTGGATATTCATAAGACAGCATTCAGAACTCGATATGGTCATTATGAGTTTCTAGTTATGCCATTGTGGTTGACGAACGCACCTGCAGCTTTCATGGATCTGACGAATTGAGTATTCCAACCTTACTTGGACCACTTTGTGGTCGTTTTTATCGATGATATTCTGGTATATTCGGAAACGAAGGAGAAGCATGAATAGCATCTATGTATTGTGCTGCAAGTGCTGAGAGAGAAGCAACTTTATGCGAAGTTTAGTAAATGTGAATTCTGGTTGTGAGAAGTGACTTTTCTAGGTCATGTGGTTTTTGCCGAAGGAATTAGAGTGGATCCTTGGAAAATTGAGGCAGTTTTGGAATGGAAACCACCGAAGTTAGTATCGAAAATTCAGAGTTTTCTAGGTCTGGCAGGCTATTACAGAAGGTTTGTAGAGGGATTTTCTCTGATTGCTGCACCATTGACGAAACTGTTAAGGAAAGAAGTAGCATTTGTCTAGACTGAAAAATAGCAAAAATGTTTTGACCTGTTGAAAAAGGTATTGACTAAGGCGCTAGTGTTGATTCAACCAGAGTCTGGGAAGGACTTCACTGTGTACAGTGATGCATCGCATGTGGGGTTAGGATGCGTACTGATGCAAGAGGGTAAGGTGGTCGCTTATGCTTCACGATAGCTTAAGCCTCATAAAGTGAACTACCCTACGTACGATTTAGAGTTAGCAGCAGTGATCTTCGCGTTGAAAATCTAGAGACATTACTTATATGGAGAAAAGTGTATTATATACACAGACCATAAGAGCCTAAAGTATCTGTTGACTCAGAAGGAGTTAAACCTTAGGCAACGAAGATGGATAGAGTTGCTTAAGGATTATGACTGTTCGATTGAGTACCACCCAGGTAAGGCTAATGTGGTGGCTGATGCTTTGAGTCGAAGGGTTGTTGTTGATTTGAGAGCCTTGTTTGCACGTTTGAGTCTGTTCGACGATGGAAGTCTATTGGCAGAATTGCAAGTGAGGCCTACTTGGACTGAACAAATTAAAGAAAAATAGTTGAAGGATGATTCGTTAGTTCTTCGATTTTGGCAAGTTAAGAATGGTTTTAGGACTGAATACTGACGGAATTTTGTGCTTTCGTGGAAGAGTTTGTATTCCGAAAGACCCTGAATTGAGGCGATCAATTCTAAAAGAGGCTCATAGTGGACCTTGTGCTATGCATCCTGGAGGAAATAAGTTATATTGAGACCTACGAGAGGTGTACTAGTGGCCTGGACTAAAACGAGAGGTGACTGGATTGGTTGGGAAATGTCTGACGTGCCAGCAAGTTAAGAGCGAGCACCAATTGCCTTCTGGATTACTGCAACCGGTGAAAATTCAGCTATGGAAGTGGGAGAGAGTAACTATGGACTTCGTGATTTTGACACCCACCAAGAAAGATTCTGTGTGGGTAATTATTGATAGGTTAACGAAATCTGCCCATTTCATACCTGTTCGTACTGATTACTCACTACAAAAGTTGGCTAAGTTGTATGTGGCGGAGATAGTACGATTGCATGGGGTGCCAGTGTCAATTATTTTTGATCGAGACCCTAGGTTTACATCTTGGTTCTGGAAGAAGTTACAGGAGGCGTTGGGTACACGATTGGATTTCAGTACTGCTTTTCACCCTCAGACAGATGGACAGTTGGAAAGGGTTATTCAAGTTTTGGAGAATATGTTAATAGGTTGTATCATCGATTTTCGTGGTAGTTGGGAGGACTACTTGCCATTGGCGGAGTTTGCGTACAACAACAGCTACCAAGCAAGTATTCAGATGGCTCCATATGAGGCACTTTATGGGCGAAGATATCATACGACTACGTGTTGGACAGAGTTGGGTGAATGACAAGTGCTTGGACCGGAATTAGTAGCAGATACTGAAAGTAAGGTTAAGTTGATAATAGATCGATTAAAGGAGGCATCTGATAGACAAAAGTCGTATGCAGATCTAAAGCATAAAGAGATTGAGTTCTCTGTTGGGGATATGGTTTTCTTGAAGGTTTCACCTTGGAAGAAGATCTTGAGGTTCGGCAAGAAAGGCAAACTGATTCCGCGGTTTATAGGGCCTTATGAGTTCTTAAACGGGTAGGGCCAGTAGCATATTAGTTAGAGTTACCACCAGAGTTGGACAGAATCCATGACGTCTTTCATGTGTCCATGTTGAGACGATATCAATCGGATCCTTCACATGTTGCGCCAGTGGAAGAGATTGAGGTAAGGACTGATTTGACCTTTGAGGAGGAACCCGCGCAAATTTTAGATCGAGAGGTTAAAGTTTTAAGAAGAAAGCCGGTTCCGTTGGGGAAAGTACTGTGGCGTAATAATGGAAGGGAAGAGGCCACTTGGGAGTCAGAAGAGACTATGCGTCAACAATACACTCAATTATTTGGTTCAGGTGAATTTCGAGGCCGAAATTTTTTCAAAGGGGTAGAGTTGTAACGCCCTGATTTTCGAGATTTTCTGGGTTTCTTCTTGTGCCGATTTCTCCGAGCCAGAATCTTTTGATCAACTTTCATCTTCTCTAAACCCATAGTATCTGTCGGCAACATTACTTCAAAGTTATAGCCTTAAATCGTCATCTTCTTCATCACTTAAAAAGCCGAAATACCATAGATTTAGGAACTTATAGCCGAAATTTCAGATCTCCTGGATTCGAGTTCTGCTATCATTTAGAGAATAGATCTGCATCAGATCTGCGTAAAAGTCAAAGAGGAATAAGTGGTAAGTGCCCATCACCTCAGATCTAGTCTTATTTTACAATTTAGAAGAGCCGAAGTCCCTAAAATTTAAGGAGGCTGTCAATTTGGGCATAGGGCTTTAAGGGTCTTTAACCGACGATTTCTTTTGGTGATTAGTGTCTTCAAGAGGTTTGATTGAAGGCTTGGATCTTTGGAACAACTAGACTTAGATCTAGTTACCGGTTTTAGGCAAAAAGGTAAGATCTAAAGGCTTTAGGGGCATGGTTCGAATATGGGTTGCTGAATATTGGGATTGGTTGTTGTGGGTTGCAATTTAAGAATTGTGGTAATAAATTGTAGGACATCGTAAGGGATCTCAGTAGTAGTCGTCGTGAAACAGGTGTGTATCGAACACCCTCTCATAGTTCAATTCGGCAAAAGCCGAAATGCCGAAATTCTGGCATTTCGTGGGCTTGTGAGTGTGCGAGTGCTCACAAGATGTTTAGAAATCATTAGATCTGAAATCGCAAAGTGGTAAGTTAGTCATGTGTGAAATTTCATGCATTTCGGTAATTGGGCCTCGATTGGTTAAAACTGGGCCCAATGGGCTTACGGACTAATACGAGTTAATAAATAAAATAATAATAAAAATATATAATATAAAAAAATAGGCAATAAGTATGTTCTGTTAGACTGTAGAATCAAAACTGCTTAAACCGCTAAACTGGTCATAAAACTTGAGTTAAATGGGCTTAAATGGCTAATGGACACTGTAGGGCCATTAGAGGTTTTAGGGCCCAATGGCTAAGATTGTGAAATTGAGATAAATAAATTACTACTCTGAAAAATGGGCTAGTAAGGATCGTAACATTCATGAGAACCCTTAAAACTGATAAAAGTACTGAAATACCTGTATAGGTGGAAAGTTTACAGTTTTACCCCTAGGAGCAAAATTACTGATATACCCCTAGGGTTATGGTTGACCTGAATGTATGTTTGACGATTACTATTTACTGCATGCCATGTTATTATTATCTGATGCATGGGATTGGGTTATTGATGGAGGAAGTACTGAAAGTGGCTTGACCACGTACTGGAGGCTTTGCCTCAACTTACTAATATCAGAGCAACTATGCTGCAACTGTAGAGTGTAGGGCTGGGTGGGTTGAGCTATTCCCCACATAGAGTGGAGGGCTGGTACGGGTGGAGTGTAGTGGTTGGTTATAGGCTGGGTTGGGCTTGCATACACGAATATGTCTGTTCTGTTCTAGAATGGGCCTATGGGCTATACTGTTATTTGAAAAGGGGCTAAGGCCCAGTTTACAGTATTCTGAAAAGGGCTTCGGCCCAATACCCGCGGTTATCTGAATAGGGCTTAGGCCCAAAGGGCTTGAGCTGACTTGGGCATTGGATGGGTTTTCCATATACACTGAGTTTTCCAAACTCACCCCCTTTCTCTTCCATCCTTGCAGGTGAGCCCTAGTTGGTGGACTTGGAGCTGGGCGGGATTCAGAGTGGCCACGAAGATTAAATTTTTGGTTTTAAATAAGTTTCAAGTAGCTTCCTTTTAAATTTCACATTTATTTTTTTGATTATCTCTATTTTGGTTAATGTTTTAATAAGGCTGCTCTATTATTTTTATTTTGGGTTTTTAAATTACTTTAATCGTTTTCGACTTGAGATTCACATCACTTAAATTGATTCCTTGAAATTGGTTAACTCTGGGTTTATCAAAAATTACTTGTTTCAAACCAACACGACAATCAAACGTCTTCAAAACGAAACTATTCAAGGTGCAACAAAAGTCACGTTTTTCTAAACCCTTAACAATCGATAATGGATAGGACTCACACTAGTGAATCGGAACATTTCTCTTAAAACTTCATTAATGGTTTTTGTAAAGCTCACCCAAACTTTAGTAAACTAGGTAACTTGGTTAGTGGTAGGTAATGTGACACACCGAATTCGGCTGTAACGTCTAGGCCGAGTTTGTGGTGTTACAACCAAAGCATAAATATGTAAAAGTTTAGGGGTCAAAATGTAAATTTTCAAAAGTAAGATTTATGGACCCATTTGAATAATGTGAGTAATAAATAAGTTATATTTGAAATGTTAGATCAAGAAAACATGATTCGGGCTTAGAATGAGGTTGAACAAGGTTAAGCACTAATTCGAAATAAATAGTCATACTCGAACCTGAGGTAAGTTCGTGTGTTAATAATAAAGCAATACCGTGCTTGAATTGTAAATCTCTATTATTATGGCATAAATTGTATTATTTGATATATTAAAAGAATTTATGGATAATGAATATGATGTGGAAAATGTGATGAATGTTAAATTACTATTACATGAGTTGTGTGAATTGCCGCACGGTTGTACCCGATGAGGATTCAACAAGTAAGTTCGTGTAACTTGAATGTATATTTTTAATTCTTATAACGTATGCTCTTTGATGTTATGAGATTTTGATAGTCATGGTATAATAATTCATGATATATGAATAAAATGATGAAAAGAGGACTAAAAGTCTCGGTTGAATGAAAAGGATGTCCGATGGATTTTCCTAAAAAGGAATTGACAGTAAAAGGAACTAGCCTAGATAGGTGCTCCTTAGGCGATCTAGCCTCCCGAAGAATATGTGTTTAAATGGATTTAGCCCAGGTGGGTAATCCATCTAGGATCTAAATTTAGCCTGGACTGGTAATTCATATTCAAACTCATTAGAGTAATTGTTGTTGCAAGGGATTTAGCCTAGTCTGGTAATCCCAACATTGCTCTATGAGTTTATACTGCAGGGGATTTAGCCTGGACTGGTAATCCCACCGTAAGGATTGAGGTTCGCAAGACTGCACTCGTTGAAAAGGCCACTAATATGAATTGACGATAAATGATTCAGTACACTATAAGTGTACTAAGGACTATCCATCAAGAATCCAAGGAATTGTTCGGGATTAATATGAGAAATGGAATTGGAAAGCTTGTAATGATAAGATCATCTATGATCATCATTATCATGAATTGTTATGTGACTAACTTGTATGATTAAGTATGCCATGAGAATTAACGATGTTCATATTAAGCTCTATTGTGTGATCGAGTATGGGATCCATGAAATGGTGAGTTCATGACTAGTTGAAAATGATCTTATGATAGTGATCATTATATTGCACTAAAATAGTTTTGGATAGCAGCAGTCGTCCGATTTTGAAAATCCACCAAAAATGATGGAAATCGAATTAGAGGTTGAATTAAATATTAAATTAAAGCTTATTGAGTCTAGTTTCATATAAAGGAAACATTATAAGCAAAGAAATTTCATATTATGAGATATTTGAATTTTTTTGAGACAGAGTCAGAATGAGTTCGAAAGCCCCTATTTTGAATTGGGAAAAACACTAGAAATTGTAGAAAATTAATTATGGGTTAGAATTCATATGAATAAGTCCTTAATGAGTCTATTTTTAGGAGAAATAGACTGGAACATTATCCAAACCTCATACTAAGAGATAAATAAATTTTAGTGAAGAAAAGTTAAAGTTGTCAAACAACAAAATAGGGGAGAATTTAAAGGATAAACTGTACTTATTGGCTAGACCAAAAATTTTAAAAATTTTATGGTAAGAAGATATGTGAGTCTAGTTTCAAGAAAAATTAGTAGATCTTAATTTGGAGTTCTGTAGGACCAGATATAAATTAATTGGTAACCATGACTCGAGAAAATAACTTTATGGATCATTATATTGCAGTAAAAGTATAATTATGGTTGTATTATCTTGATAAGCATGTTGGTATATTGCTTATTATTTTCATATGGACTTACTAAGTGTAAATCTTACTCCCTCGTTTTCATTTCTTTAGTATTGTCAAGTTAGCTCGGGTTTGGAGATCGTCGGAGGCAGCATCACATTATCAAGCCATCACCTTTGGAGTGTTAAGATGTATAAGTTAAGAGTACACAAGTGGGTGGAATGTATAGGGACTTAGTTTTTATGATTGATGTTATTATGATTAGCCAAATGTATTGACATATATTGATTCATTGTATATAGCCATGAGATGTGGCTTATAATGGTTATGGCTTGTAAGCCTATTTATCCATGATATGAGTTAATACCTTATGATGTGATTATGCATATTACTATGAATAGGTAGTGTATGGCATATGTACATGATGAATGCCCTAGGACCATTCGAAGTGGTCATGGCCATGGAATAAATGTGTGGCATGGTAATAAGTTGATAATGATTGAACATGAACATTGTTGAATAAGTAGAGATTAAGTGTTGGGTAAAATGTTATGGTTAATTGGTAAAAATGGTCATCAATATGATAAGACTATTGAGTGTTAATTGGTAAGCCCAACTTGGTGTAACACGAGTATATGTGATAAACACTTGTATAAGAACATGCAAATGCTTTAATTGAATTTTACTAAAGGATGATTAACCATTAAATTGATGTTATAATTGTGCCTATGATGTGTTTAAGTATGGGAGAGAATTAATGGCATCAAAAGGCTTGGAAAATAGCTTAAGTGTTGCCATACAGGTAGAGACACAGCCATGTGTCTCAACTGTGTGGAGGACACGGCCTAGCACAAGCTCGTGTGGCTTGGCTGTGTGGTTCATGATAACGTCATAGTTAGAGAGTTACACGGCTTGAGGACACGGGTGTGTTAGGGCACACGGGCGTGTCCCTGTATCCACATGGGCGTGTGACTCTGCTTCAGGGAAAAATTTATAAATTTTCCTAAACTTTTCGAAGTTCCCAGTTTAGTCTTGAACTACTTTCAAAGCTCGTTTAAGGCCTCGTAGTCCCATATAAGGGACTTTAAGATAGAAATTTAAATGTTTTAAATTTGAATGAAATTTTGAACGATATTTTATGACTCAATTTTGCATGTTCGTGAATCTTTGAGTTCGGTAACGCCTCGAACCCTGTCTTGACCTTGGATAAGGGTAAGGGGTGTTACATTTAGTGGTATCAGAGCTATTGTTTAGTCAATTCTCTAACTAACCTAGCATGAATGAGAGTCTAGCTATACATGCCACCGATTCGTGATAGAGTGATGTCCTCGACACGAATGAGAACCATCTTGTTTGGACAGAGGTACTCTCCAACTGAGCTACACCGACCATGTTAAATGCGATGCTAAGGTATTTGGGCAAAGTATAGTCATGATAAGCTTGGATTTAGAAATTATGAATAAAAGTTCATGTTATATGTGGTAATATGTGAGATGAAAGTTCATGTTACGATGAGTACCTATGCTTGATTGATGTTCATATGATATTGTGCACTTGACTTGTTTGATTAAGTGAATGTGATAAAAAAAGAAATTCATAAAGGTATGAATAGAGGATTACAATAACATGTTACGGATAAAAATGTCATTGTCCCGATTGGGCATTGAATGTTGATAGATTGCAATGATATCCATGAATAAGATAAATGAATATATTGCAACGAGCTTATTTATGTTTAATGGATAGCCCTATGATGTATATGACTGATTTGCTCGAGTGAATGTATGTATTTGGGTAACTCACCAACCTTATTGATAGAACGAATGTTCGTGTATGGTTTTTTGAATAAGTATGATTGGCAAACTCGCATAGCTTAAATAAATGTGCTAAATTGATTGAATCAAATTATATGACTATAATGATATATATGATGATGTGCTGGATGAGAGCTTAGATTGTGGTACACTCATCTATGTTTGTGAAAATGTTACTATAATGATGAAATAGTGACATATGTATATGTGTATGAGAGACGAGTTAGGGATCTTACGACCCCACCTCCTTTACCAGAGTGGTGTTTATAAAGGATTTTACAAGATCTGTGGGATAAGCTCTCAAGTGTGAAACCAAAGAGTTCGGCTGTGGAACGATTATAAATATGGTCAGAGTTTATAAATGAATTGATAAGTAAAGACAGAACTGGAAAGGTATCAGGTTGATTTAAAGTTATTCGGTTTATGAAATATTGTAATGAGAGGAAAAGTTAACTTTGGTAAACTGACTGATTCAGACACGATGTTGAAAGAATATGGTAACCAGAATTCCCTTTGAACTTATTTTCTTCAGTGAAAGGAATAATACGGGATTAGTGATGACAGAAATACTCGAAGGAATAATTTTGAAATTTATGATATTTGAGTGTAACAGCTTATAGTGAGCGGATTATGACTGTTTCAATTGAGGTATCCTAAGGATTCATTTGTTCTCAGAAGTGTTATTATGACTATCTATCTTCTGATAAATTGTTATTGTATGCCTATGTGTCTACTTGTGTGGACCACATAGGGCTATTTACCAAGCCCTTTGCCACCCTAAAACACAAAATAACAACATCCAATATGCTAAAGATCATCATAATATGATTCCTCAATCCAACAACCACATCTACAGCCTTTACACATTTCATATTTACTAAAACAACCAAAAAATTACCTATTCATGAAATAACTTCTTGTATTCATATAACAACTTTCAATTTTAGCCATTTCAGTGGCCTTATACAAAATGAAATCAAAATGCTAAAGTAAGCCAACACATTTGACCAAATAACAATGACACAAAATTCTAAAGTCAGGGTCCTATACATGCCATAATCAAAATAAATAGATATAACTGTACCAAGTGCTTCGGTTGATAGTGTGATCAATGCCTCCGACGTCCGTTGATCCACGAGGTAATTAGCCTGTACTATAAGAAAATGAAAAGAAATAGGGTAAGCATAAAGCTTAGTAAGTTGCATGAAATAAATATAACAACAACTTTACCATTTATCATCATGCTCATAGTACTTAAGTAGGCATAAGCACAACTTACTCATCACTAGCCAATACATTTCACATAGCATATATTGAGCTCACATCTCATACATTTCAAATAGGTACCTGTTCCACTCACAACATGGTTATACTTTCCTTGTTTAACTTAAATTGTGATTCTCACCGTTGAACCATTTGGAATGCTGTCAGATATTCATTAAGCCTCAAACATAGGGCGTAATGCCAATGCCATGTCCTAGACATGGTCTTACACTGGCTCATCCAACAAGTCGATGCCATGTACCAGACATGGTCTTTCACTGACTATCGAAATTGACTGACGCCATGTCCCAGACTTGGTCTTACACTGGCTCTCACACCTTCGTGCCGATGCCATGTCCCAGACATGGTCTTACACTGACACATCTCGTAGCCGATGCATGGCCCAGACACGTCTTACACTGGCTTACATCTCGAGGTCAATGCATGTCCTAGACATGTCTTATACTAGCTCTCGTCTCGATACCGATGCTATGTCCCAAACATGGTCTTACACTGGCTCTCATAATGTGGTCGATGCATGTCCTAGACATGTCTTACACTAGCGCACAAATGACCTAAATGTCATGGATCAAATATCTGATTTGCTCCTAAGGTTCACCTGGGAGTTCCATTATCTCAATTATCATCATGTATCTTCATTACCACAATTAAGCAATTTATGCTATATCAATTCAAACACATATAATAATAATGTAATTGTATTATTTACATACAACTTACCTAGAATTACAAAATGTGGATGACTAGTTCGGCTTAGTCCACTTGTTTTGTTTTTCCCCAATCTAGGCCCAGATTTTGTAATTTTTGATCTAAAATGATAGAAATTCATTCATCTCAGTAGCATATTAATCTAGACACTAAAAAATTCATAGTTGGGCAAAATGATCGTTTTACCCCTAGTTTCGAAAACTAATTTTTATCACATTTTCTCACTAACAAGCCTAGCCGATCACTTTTTGTACTAAAAGTAGCCCACAATTCTCATTATTTCACACATTTATCACCTATTTTACAACTTATGCAAAATAGTCCTTAGTTAGGGTTTTCATGGAAACTACTTCACAAAAGTTGTTTATTACACTACCATAAGTCATTTTCTTCCTTAAAATTCCAAAAAATAACATGAACACTCTCATGGTAAAACCCTAGACTTTCCACCATTTTGCAAAATAGTCCCCTCATTTGAAAGCTCATGTTACAAGGGGTCCAAAAATACAAAAATCATCAAGAAAAACTATCAAAATCACTTGTGAAGGTAAAAAGTGGATGAAATTGTTCAAGATTCTAAAACCCTCTTATGGCTAAAATTTTTGGTGGGAAGAAGATGAGAGAAAATATCCTATAATTCTCTCTTTGTTTTATTTTATTCTAGTCAATCTAATCACCAAACCCAGCAAACATTGACTTTTTGACCACCTTTGTCTCCTATGGCTGGCCATGTCTCTTTAAAGGGTCTAATTGCCCATTAAAGGCCCCCAATTTAAGCCTTCTAGCTATTTTACACCCTTAGCTATCAAAATAGGACTTTTCCACTTTATGCGATTTAGTCCTTTTCGCAATTAAGCTTACAAACGCTAAAATTACTTCACAAATTTTTTTACGCACTAATATAAACATGCTAAACTCTAAAAAAATAATAAAATACTTTCTTTGACTTCATATTGGTGGTCTTGAAACCACTGTTCTGACTAAGCCCAAAATCGGGCTGTTACAGAGTTAATGCTTTCAGTCAAGATATTCTTGTAATTATGAGTTAATGCAATTGAAATGGACTTTGATTGGCATGATAAGTAAATTTTGAATGATTACATGTTGAATCGTTCTATCAATTGGAAGGGAGGATTTCTTGAAATGTCATTATTGATGATTGAGACTAACTTGGTTGTTAAATTGGTATTGGTCATTGTTTGAAAGATTAAATAGGATATTAATGTCTGAGAATGAGATTTTATTTCTTTTCGCGTAAAAGACAGATAGCCTGAATGAAGAGTGTATATATCCTAGAAAATTTTGATATGATTTAAAGCTGCTTTAAATGATAAAGTTTTCATCTTGTGAAAGTTGAATGGTCTATTACATGTTATTAAAGCTTTGAATGAACGAAAGCATTATTGACCAAATTCTTTGAACTGGTTGGGTATACGTTGGACAAAAACTTCTTGATTTTCAATTATGTGTTATTGAATGAATTGTGATGTGTTCTAAGTTAATGAGGTAATGTGATGGTTAATGTATCTGCTATCATAGAAAGATCTGAGTGTGAGATAGTGTAAATGACTTAAGTTAGTCATTGTCTGATCCTTGAAAAGAGAAAAATGTGGTTACGAGTGCTTGAAATGAAAATCCTAGGCTTATGTAGAGAGTTTACAAGAAACACACAGGAGTGATGTATTGGTGCCAGAGTTTGGAACTCGACATTTCTGATCCTTGTATTTGATACATGAATTGTTATTAGGATTATTCCCATCTTTGAAAGAGAAAGATGTTTTATGGCTCGTTGTTAAATGTTTGATGAAATCTGCAAATCATTTCTGTATGTGTTGAATTCTTGCTTAACGGATCAATGGAATCATATATCTCTGAGATTGTCAGATTTCTTAGTATGTTAGTTATCTTTAAGTGGATTGAGATCAAGATTCAATTGATGTGTTATATGGCAAAGAATTACTCATGACTCTAGTATTAGAAATTAAAGAGTGAAGTCTTAAGCATAGCCTGAGTAAAAGTTTTTTTTTGCAATGATTATGATATAGTGGAGTTTATGTGAAAACCAAACCACTCTTCTGGTAAGATTTTCGAGGACAAAAATCCTAAAAGGGGGAGAATTGTAACATCCTGAATTAGGGCCTAGTCAGAACAGTGGTTTCACGACCATAAATCTGACCTAAGAAAGTTTATTTTTATTATATTTTTATGGTCTACAACTTCACAGAATGATTTCGTGAAAATCTCATTCAAAAATTTTGACGTTTGGGCACTCAATTTAGTTAAAAGGACTAAATTGTAAAAAGTGTAAAAGTTGAGTTCTACATGTTAGAAGTGTCTAATTGTTATGAAATTTTAAATTGGAGGTCCTTAAATGGTAATTAGGCCATTGGATAATTTGTTGGAAAAAATAGACATGGAAGGGTAAAATTTTAAAGATGAGTAAAAAGGGCATTTTGGTAAATTTGTAATTAAATGGACTAAAAGACAAAATAAAAGCCAAAAACCCTTTTCCATATTATTTTTTGGCCGAATGTAGCAATGAGGAAGCCATGATTAGGGTTTTAAAGCTTCCAAGCTCAATAGTAAGTGATCCCGAGCCTCGTTTTTAATGTTCTTTGTATTTTTGAAATCCTTGTAACATGATCTACTTGTTTCTACCCATATTTTAAGCTAGGGTTCATATTTAAAAATTGACCCATACATGACATTAGTATTTTAAAGATTAATGGAAGAATATGGAAGATTAAAGCATGTTTAGAACTTTTACTAAGTGATTTTACATGAAAATGAATAAAAATGACTAAAATGTAAAAGTTGTAAAATGGGTAGTAATCATGTGAATAAAAAATAAATATGGGCTACTATAAGAGCAATAAAGGTTCGGCTAAGCTTAAAGTACAAGAAAATTAAGCACATTTTATTTTACGAGCCAGGGCCCAAAGTGCAAATATGTAAAAGTTTAAGGGTCAAAATGTAAATTTACAAAAGTATGATTTATGGACCCATTTGAATAATGTGAGTAATAACTAAGTTATATTTGAAATGTTAGATCAAGAAAACAAGATTCGGGCTTAGAATGAGGTTGAACGAGGTTAAGCACTAATTCGAAATAAATAGTCATACTCGAACCCGAGGTAAGTTCGTGTGTTAATAATAATGCAATACCATGCTTGAATTGTCAATCTCTATTATTATGGCATAAATTGTATTATTTGATATATTAGAAGAATTTATGGATGATGAATATGATGTGGAAAATGTGATGAATGTTAAATTACTATTACATGAGTTGTGTGCATTGCCACACGGTTGTACCCGACGAGGATTTGACAAGTAAGTTTGTAACACCCCTTACCCGTACCCGAGACAAGAACCAGTTACGAGGAGTTACCAGGCATGTACTCGAACTTTTTCGAGAAATATGGGTTATAAAATTTTGTTCCAATTTGAAACCAATCAAACAACATCTTAATGTCCCTATTATGGGCCTACGAGGCCCAAAACATACATTGAAAGTGGTCTGGGACTAAATTGAGGACCTAAGAAAATTTTAAGAAAATTTCTAGGTTAATGTCTCACATGCCTGTGTGGAGACAATGCACACACTCGTGTGCTTTGGGACACACCTGTGTCCCCTACCATTGTAGAATTAGTTGAATTTATTTCCTATTTCGAACCTATAGGGGTTTTCACATGGCTAAGCACACGCCTGTGTCCCTGTCCCGTGTCCTTCACACGACCTAGACGCGCTCGTGTGATCGCTCGTGTCCAAGAACTTGGAATTCTATTTCTAACGTCAGCATGCATTTAGCGGTAGACGGCCAAGACATAAGCCCGTATGCTACGTCGTGCCTTCCACAGGATTGAGAGACACAGCCGTATCTCTACCCGTGTGTTTACTACCATGCATTTTGACTTAAAATTTTTAGGTGCAAGGGACACACGACCATATCACACGCCCATGGGGCGGTCCGTGTGTCACATATGGCCTAGACACACATCCGTGTGTCTACCCCTGTAGACCTTGTTAGGTTATTTTCCAAGCCTTTGGTCACCCTCTATCATCCCCATACTCTTATAGATTATCATAATACATAACAAGGCCTAATTATCCATCCCATATGACCTTGATATATCTCATTGTATGTAAACCTCATCTCATCGATTTTATACTTGCTAGGTTATTTCCCTTTGTATTAAGGACTTCTTTGTCTTGCAACACAATTAAAATTGGCTAATTACCTTAACTCATTGCCAATTATAACCTAGCCATCCCTTGTGATTTGATCACATTATATATACTTAATTGTGCTATGCCATAATTAATTATCACAAGGACATTTGGACATAAACATGCACAAATTTTTCGGTCATAACCTATATCAAAATGAGCCAATTCCCATGGCCATATACAAGTGAAAATGTATACTTATATAAGCCTCCTTGTTGGCTAATTAAATGACACATATAACAAAATAAGAAAAGCCCTATACATGCCATTGAAAAAAATAAGTGTCTATATGCCAAAGCTATACAAGATGATAGTGTGTTAATTCTCCAACCGTCTTCCAATCTTTATGAGTCCTTAAGCTCTGTAAGACAGGGAAAAGAGAGGGGTAAGCATTTACATGCTTAGTAAGCTCGAATAACTGGAAAGTAAACTTACCGACTAATTAGCATGCATCCATATTAGGCAATAAAACCAACAAGCATGAAATAGTTTCCCTATCACATGCACTCAATCGACAAGTTAGTTCCATAACAATACACCATGTAATTTGTCTTAGATGAGCTCATCATCTAACGTTTTCATTTTCATATCTCATGTTAATCCCATTGAGTTTCTCAGAAGTCTCGATGGATTTTCCATTTACTGTCAAGTCATAAGAGCGATCATCTCAAGTACGTACTCCCTCGAACCTCACATCTTACGGTGGGATTACCAGTCCAGGTAAATCCCCCATAATATCAACTCATAAGGTGATGTCGGGATTACCAGTCCAGGCTAAATCCCTTGTAGTGACAAACACCCGTAATAAGCTCGGATCTGAATTTCCAGTCCAGGCTAAATTCAGACTCTAGTCAGATTACCCGTCCAGGCTAAATCCATAATGCACATATATTCTTCGGGAGGCTCGATCACTCAAGGAACACTCGTACGGGCTAGATCCTTTCTATATTTAAGATCAACGGATTACCCGTCTGGGCTAAATCCTTTTTTTGCAACACATGCAAGATCTCAAATTATATAAGCTATTGTTTATCTATCGAATTTCCCTTTTCACTTCAACCGGGACATTTATTATCATATAATTATTATTAATATATTTCATGGATTTTCATGCCATCATTATAATCAATTATTATACATTCATAACACATGCAATTAGGCATATTAATAGTTTACTTAAAGTTATTCGAACTTACCTGGTATTCGTTTTGGTTTCGCGTTTCGGTTATTCTTAAACCTTTCGTTTCCCTCGATCGACCGCCAAAATTTGTTCCTCGGGGTCTATAACAATAAGAATAAATCATCAATATTTCACATTATTTTTTTCGGGCCTAAATTTCACCCTCAGACAAAATGACTGTTTTGCCCCTAACCTTTCACATTATTTACGATTTAGTCCCTAGGATCGTATAATGAAATGCATGAATTTTCTACATTACCCAAGCCTAGCCAAATGTCCTTTCCTCTTATGGAAGCCCACATTTTTCCATGATTTCACATTTCTACCACATATTTTACATCTTTTGCAAAAAGGTCTTTTTAGGGTTTTTCATGAAAATCACTTAGAAAAAGATGTTTAACACACATCCAACTTTCATATTCCTCCATAAAACATCAAAGAATGAACATGTCACACATGGGCCACTTTACATACATGAACCCTAACTCAAAATATGGGTAGAAATGAGAGAGTAAGTTACCGGAATTTAAAAAATACGAAGAACATTAAAAACGAGGCTAGAGAGCACTTACTATTGAGCTTGGAAAGCTTAAAAACCCTAGCTATGGAGAACCCCAATTTTTGGCAGCAACATGGAGAGAATGGGCTGATTTTTTTGGCTTATTTTCCCATTTTATTTCATTTCTTTCAAATTTTATCCTTACATGCCCATTTTTGTCCAAAAACTTAAAAATTGGGAAAATTGATCTTTAAAGACTTCTAATTAAAAATCTGAAGCAATTTCATGCAAATTGCTTCTAGAATCCAAGTTTTGCACTTTATTCAATTTTATCCTTATTTTCCAATGGGACACCTTAGTCATAGAATTTCCTCAAGAAACTTTAACACATGCATATTTTTATATTCTAGACCTCAGAATAATCATAAAATAAATATTTCAATGTCGAATTTGTGGTCTCAAAACCAGTGTTTCGACTAGGCCTTGTTTTGGGATGTTACATTTCTCCCCCCTTAGGGACTTTCATCCTCGAAAGTCTTACTAGTAAACAAGCTCAAATATTGGCTTATCATGGTTTCTTTCGGCTCCCATGCCACCTCTTCCATACCATGTCAATGCCATAAGACTTTTACCAAAGGCACATCTTTATTTCTCAGCTGTTTAACTTCACGAGCCAGAATCTTTACCGGTTCTTCACCATAGGTCGTGTCCAGTCTAATTTCAATCTCCATCGGTTAAATCACATGAGAGGGGTCTGATTGATATCGCCTTAACATAGATACATGGAACACATTGTGAATCTTTTCCAGTTCTAGTGGCAATGCTAACTGATATGCGAAAGGTCCAACTCGTTCAATAACCTCCTATGGTCCAATAAATTGTGGACTCAGTTTCCCTTTCCGGCCAAATCTCAATACCATTTTCCATGGAGATACTTTCAAGAATACTTTATCTCTGACTTGGAACTCAATTGTTTTTCTTTTCAGATTAGCATATGACTTCTATCTATCCGATGCTGCTTTTAAGCAATCACGTATCACTTTAACGTTTTCTTTAGTTTCCTTGATCAGATCAACTTCGTTAATCTGAATCTCCTTTAGTTCTGTCCAATACGATGGAGTTTGGTACTTTCCACCATACAAGGCCTCATAAGGCGCCATCTTCAAACTCGTTTGAAACCTGTTGTTGTAGGTGAACTCTACCAACGACAAGTATTTTTCCCAGCTACCCTGAAATTCGAGGATGCAACATCGCAACATATCCTCAAGAATCTGAATCATATGCTCGTACTGACCATCGATCTACGGGTGAAAACCTGTACTGAAGCTCAACCTAGTACCCAGGGCTTCTTGTAACTTCTTCCAGAATCTCGAAGTGAATCTCGGATCACTGTCTGAAATAATCGATAGTGGTACCCCATGTAATCTCACAATCTCAGATATATATAAGTCAGCCAAGTTGTTAAGAGAGTAATCTATCCCCACCGGGATAAAATGAGCTGACTTCGTCATCGTATCCACCACAACCCATATAGCATCTTTCTTTTCGGGGTCAATAGTAATCCTGTCACGAAGTCTATGGTAATTCTATCCCACTTCCATTCGGGGACCATCACATGCTGTAGTAAACCTGAAGGTACTTGATGTTCTGCCTTGACTTGCTAGCGTATCAAGTATTTCGATACAAATTCAGAGATATCTCTTTTCATGCCATTCAACCAGTATATTTTCTTTAAATATTTGTACATTTTGGTACTTCCAGGATGAATAGACAAACGACTACCTTGTGCCCCTTGCAAGATTTTCTGAATAATTTAATCGTTCATCAGTACACAAACTCTATCTCTGAACATCAAACATTCATCAGAACAGATCTGAAAATCTGATTCGATACCTACCTCACATTGAGTTCTTTTACCTTGCAGGACACTATCATTAGTCTGAGCATCATAAATTTCCTGAAGAACTGTTAGCCTAACCCTTAACTCTACCGAGATTGAACCATCATCAAACAACACCAATCGAACGTTCAAGGCCCTGAATGAAAACAAATATTTTCTACTTAACACGTCGGCGACCACATTCGCGTTTCCCGAGTGAGAATCGGTGATCAGGTCATAATCTTTAATTAGTTCTCACCATCTCCGTTGTCTCAGATTCAATTCTTTTTGAGTCATCAAATACTTCAAACTCTTGTGGTCTTTGAATATACAACAAGTCTCACCATATAAGTAATGCCTCTAGATTTTCAAGGTAAAAACAATAGCGGCAAGCTCTAAGTCATGCGTTAGATAATTCTTCTCGTGCGGCTTCAACTACCGCGAAGCATAGGCTATCACCTTGCCATCTTGCATAAGTACACAACCTAGTCCATTTAAGGATGCATCACTGTAGACCACAAACTCTTTTCTCGGCTCAAGCAATACTAAAACTGGAGCTTCCATCAGCAATGTCTTCAGCTTCTCGAAACTCTACTAACACTTTTCTGACCATTCGAACTTAACGTCTTTCTGTAGCAACCTCGTCATTGGAGCTGCTATCATGGAGAATCCTTTCACAAATCTTTGGTAGTAACTAGCTAAGCCCAAAAAGCTTCTAACCTCGGTTGTATTTTTAGGTGGTTTCTATTCAATGATGGCAGATATCTTACTTGGATCAACTTGGATGCCATCATCCGAAACAATATGACCCAAAAACCCTACTTCTTAGAGCCAGAATTCACTCTTGCTAAACTTAGCATACAATTGCTTTTCCCGTAAGGTCTGCAACACAGTCCTCAGATGCTTCGCATGCTCTATCTCCTCCTTAGAATAAATCAAAATGTCGTTAATGAACAGAACAATGAACTTGTCCAAGTATGGCCGAAATATCCTATTCATTAGGTCCATAAATACGACCGGTGCATTCATTAACCCAAACGGCATGATAAGAAATTCATAGTGGCCATACCTCGTTCTGAAAGTTGTCTTAGGCACATTCGATTACTTAACTTGCAACTGATAGTAGCCGGATCTCAGGTCTATCTTAGAGAATACAGTGGCTCCCCTCAACTGGTTGAACAAATCATCGATCCTTGGCAAAGGATACTTATTCTTAATAGTTACCTTGTTCAGTTGCCAATAATCTATACATAGCCTCATCGAACCATCTTTCTTCTATAAAAATAATACGGGAGCACCCCAAGGTGAAAAGCTCGGCTTTGCAAAACCTTTATCTGTCAGTTCTTGCAACTGTGCTTTTAATTCTTTCAGCTTGGTTGGTGCCATCCTATACGGAGCAATAGAAATAGGAGTTGTTCCTGGCACTAGCTCAATACCAAACTCTATCTCTCTATCAGAAGGTAGCCTGGGTAATTCTTCTGGGAACACGTCTGGATATTCACATACTATTGGTACGGACTCAATCTTCATCTCTGTTTCCTTAGTGTTCAGTACAAAAGCAAGGTAGGGTTCATACCCTTTTCTCATATATCTTTGAGCAACCATTGATGTAATTACATTCGGTATTGTATCCAATTCTCTAGAATAACCCCGTAGAATCTCACCATCTGGGCACTTCAATTCAATATACTTACTATCATAGTTTACAATTACATCATGCAGGGCTAACCAATCCATGCCAAGTATTACATCAAACTCATCAAATTGCAATAACATAAGGTTAGCTGGAAAACAATGACCCTGAATCGACAAAGGACAATTCTTACAGATTTTATTGACCAAGACTGACTTGCCTAATGGGTTCGACACTCTAATTATAAATCCTGTAGGTTCAATGGATATATTCATACTAAACACTAATCTCATGCAAATGTATGAATGCACCGATCCCGAATCAATCAAGGCAACAACACAAGTATTAAAAAAGAGAAAAGGTGCTTGTGATGGCGTCAGGAGAAGAGGCTTCCTCTCGAGCGCGTATTACATACGTTCTTGCCGGGGCTCGAGCCTCTGATTTCACAGTCTCAACTACCACTAGCACTTCCAAGATATCTCAGAGGTCTACTTCGTGGAGTAGGAGTACTTGACTTCGGGGCTATTTCCACCTCTTTATCAGTTTGTTCTGGGTAGTCTCTGAGGATGTGGTCAAGAGAACCACATATAAAGCACCACCGCCCTTCATTCGGCACTCTCTGAAGTGAAATCTATTACAGCTTTTACACTTTGACTTTTGGTCATCTACACTCCCCACACTAGTCACCATTAGGGAAGAAGACTTTTGGTTACGCCGTTTGGAGCTTCTCGCTCTACCCGAATATCCTACCGATGAAGTGGAGCATTCATGTTGGCTCCTTGATTTCTTTGTGGGAAATGAGAGCGTCTTACTGCTAGATCTCTTGCTTGAAACTCGAACTTCTCTCTTTGCTTGGTTCCTTTCATTATCGGGCTCTTCGGCCTTCTTGGCCTGATCGGCTAATGCAGCAAACTCTCGTATCTCAAGGATCCCAATTAACAACTTGATTTCCTCATTCAGACCTTCCTTGAAGCGTTTACACATTTCTGACTCTGTTTGAACTCATTCAGTCACATACTGACTTAGTCTTACTGTAACACCACAACCCTGGCCTAGACGTTACGGCCGAATCTGGTGTGACACATTACCTACCACTAACCAAGTTACCTAGTTTACTAAATTTTGGGTGAGCTTTGCAAAAACCATTAATGAAGTTTTAAAAGAAATGTTCCGATTCACTAGTGTGAGCCCTATCCATTATTGATTGTTAAAGGTTTAGAAAAACGTGACTTTTTTTGTACTTTGAAAAATTTCGTTTTGAAGACGTTTGATTGTCGTGTCGGCTTGAAACAAGTAATTTTTGATAAACCCAGAGTTAACCAATTTCAAGGAATCAATTTAAGTGATGTGAATCTCAAGTAAAAAACGATTTAATTAATTTAAAAACCCAAAATAAAAATAATAGAGCGGTCTTATTACAATTTTAACCAAAATAGAAATAATAATAAAAATAAATGCGAAAATTAAAAAGGAAGCTACTTGAAACTTATTTAAAACCAGAACTTTAATTTTCGTGGCCACTCTGAATCCCGTCCAGCTCCAAGTCCACCAACTAGGGCTCACCTGCAAGGATGGAAAAGAAAGGGGGTGAGTTTGGAAAACTCAGTGCATATGGAAAACCCATCCAAAGCCCAAGTCAGCTCAAGCCCATTGGGCCTAAGCCCTATTAAGATAACCGCGGGTACTAGGCCGAAGCCCTTTTCAGAATACGATAAACTAGGCCTTAGCCCCTTTTCAGATAATAGTATGGCCCGTAGGCCCATTCCAGAACAGAACAAACATATTCGTGTATGCAAGCCCAACCCAGCCTATAACCAACCGCTACACTCCACCTGTACCAGCCCTTCACTCCATGTAGGGAATAGCTCAACCCACCCAGCCCTACACTCCACAGTTGCAGCATAGCTGTTCAGATATCAGTAGGTTGAGGCAAAGCCTCCAGTACGTGGTCAAGCCACTTTCAGTACTTCCTCCATCAATAACCCAGTCCCATGCATCAGATAATAATAACATGGCATGCAGTAAATAGTAACAGTCAAACATGCATTCAGGTCAACCTTAAGCCAAGGGGTATATCAGTAATTTTGCTCCTTGGAGTAAAACTGTAAACTTTCCACCTATAAAGGTATTTCAGTAATTTTATCAGTTTTAAGGGTTCTTATGAATGTTACGGTCCTTACTAGCCTATTTGGCATCGCAGTAATTTATTTATCTCAATTTCACAATTTTAGCCATTGGGCCCTTAAACCCCTAATAGGCCCTACAATGTCCATTAGCAATTTAAGCCCATTTAATTCAAGTTTGATGACCAGTTTACTAGTTTAAGCAGTTTCGATTCTACAGTCTAACAGAACATACTTATTGCCTATTTTTTATTTATAAATATTTTTATTATTATTTACCCGTATGGGCTCGTAAGCCCATTGGGCCCAGTTTTAGCCTATCAAGGCCCAATGCCGAAGTGCACGAAACTTCACACACGACTAACTTACCACTTGTGATTTCAGATCTAATTATTTCTAAACGTCTTGTCAGCACTCGCACACTCACAACCCCACGAAATGCCGAAATTTCGGCATTTTGGCATTTCGGCTTTTGCCGAATTGAACTATGAGAGGGTGTTCGATACACACCTATTTCGCGACGACTGCAACTGAGATCCCTTACGATGTCCTACAATTGATTACCACAATTCTTAGATTGCAACCCACAACAACCAATCCTAATATTCAGCAACCCATATTCGAACCATGCTCTTAAAGCCTTTAGAATCTTACCTCTTTGCTGAAATCGATGACTAGATCTAAGTCTAGTTGTTCCAAAGATCCAAGCCTTCGATCAAACCTCTAGAAGACACTAATCACCAAAGGAAATCGTCAGTTAAAGACCCTTAAAGCCCTATGCCTAAATCGACAGCCTCCTTAGATTTTAGGGACTTCAGCTTTTCTAAATTGTAAAATAAGACTAGATCTAAGGTGATAAGCACTTACCACTTATTCCTCTTTGAATTCTACGTAGATCTAATGTAGATCTATCCTCTAAACGATAGTAGAACTCGAATCCAGGAGATCTGAAGTTTCGGCTATAAGTCCCTAAATTTATGGTATTTCGGGTTTTTAAGTGATGAAGAAGATGACGATTTGAGGCTATAACTTTGAAGTAATGTTGCCGATAGATACTAAGGGTTTAGAGAAGATGAAAGTTGATCAAAAAGAACAAAAATAACTGAAGGATTTTGGCTTGGAGAAATCGGCACAAGAAGTGAGTTTTCGAGATTTCGGCTTTTATGGCAATCGGCTATGGAGGTTTTGTGGAGGATGGGATTGACAGAGGAGGTGAGTAAGGTGATTAGGAGGTTTCGGCTAGAAGAAAAAGCAAAAAGGAAGAAAGAAAATGGAGGAAAAATAGAGGAAGAAGAAATCTGTACCAAGGAGAAGGAATTTGTGTTTTCGGCTTTTGTGAGAACTCAAAGAGGATGAATGATAGTGAAAGCTTTCAAGTGGCTAACCCAAATTCTCTAAGACAGAAAAAGAAAAGAACCTAACCCTAATATCAACTAAAACAATCGGCCCAACCTGCCTAAGGCCCTTGCCGCAATTCACTTTAGTGATCACATGCCCGACACATGCCTAAAATTAAAAAGTAACTATATGCCTACCTTGCAACTTGAACCCTGGACCTTTAATTCCTTCCCAGACGCCATTTTTTAGGAACTTATACCACTAAATGTAACACCACAAACCTGGCCTAGACGTTACGGCCGAATCTGGTGTGTCACATTACCTACCACTAACCAAGTTACCTAGTTTACTAAAGTTTGGGTGAGCTTTGCAAAAACAATTAATGAAGTTTTAAGAGAAATGTTCCAATTCGCTAGTGTGAGTCCTATCCATTATCGATTGTTAAGGGTTTAGAAAAACGTGACTTTTGTTGCACCTTGAAAAGCTTCGTTTTGAAGACGTTTGATTGTCGTGTCAGTTTGAAATAAGTAATTTTTGATAAACCCAGAGTTAACCAATTTCAAGGAATCAATTTAAGTGATGTGAATCTCAAGTCGAAAATGATTAAAGTAATTTAAAAACTGAAAATAAAAATAATAGAGCGGCCTTATTACAACTTTAACCAAAATAGAAATAATCAAAAATAAATGTGAAATTTAAAAGGAAGCTACTTAAAACTTATTTATAACCAGAAATTTGATCTTCGTGGCCACTCTAAATCCTGCCTAGCTCCAAGCCCACCAACTAGGGCTCACCTGCAAGGATGAAAGAGAAAGGGGGTGAGTTTGGAAAACTCAGTGTATATGGAAAACCCATCTAAAGCCTAAGTCAGCTCAAGCCCATTTTTAGAATACAATAAACTAGGCCTTATCCCCTTTTCAGATAACAGTATGGCCCATAGGCCCATTCCAGAACAGAACAGACATATTCGTGTATGCAAGCCCAACCCAGCCTATAACCAACCGCTACACTCCACCAGTACCAGCCCTCCACTCCATGTGGAGAATAACTCAACCCACCCAGCCCTACACTCCACAGTTGCAGCATAGCTGCTCAGATATCAGTAAGTTGAGACAAAGACTCCAGTACGTGGTCAAGCCACTTTCAGAACTTTCTCCATCAATAACCCAGTCCAATGCATCAGATAATAATAACATGACATGCAGTAAAGATTAACAGTCAAACATGCATTCAGGTCAACCTTAACCCTAGGGGTATATCAGTAATTTTGCTCCTAGAGGTAAAACTGTAAAGTTTCCACCTATAGAGGTATTTCAGTACTTTTATCAGTTCTAAGGGTTCTCATGAATGTTACGGTCCTTACTAGCCCATTTGTCAACGCAATAATTTATTTATCTCAATTTCACAATTTTAGCCATTGGGCCCTAAAACCCCTAATAGGCCCTACAATGTCCATTAGCAATTTAAGCCCATTTAACTCAAGTTTTATGACCAGTTTACCGGTTTAAGCAGTTTCGATTCTACAGTCTAACAGAACATGCTTATTTCCTATTTTTTTATATTATAAATATTTTTATTATTATTTACCCATATGGGCCCGTAAGCCCATTGGGCCCAGTTTTAGCCTATCGAGGTCCAATTACCGAAGTGCACGAAACTTCATACACGACTAACTTACCACTTGCGATTTCAGATCTAATGATTTCTAAACATCTTGTGAGCACTCGCACACTCACAAGCCCAAAAAATGCCAGAATTTCGGCAGTTTGGCTTTTGTCGAATTGAACTATGAGAGGGTGTTCGATACACACTTGTTTCGCGACGACTGCTACTGAGATCCCTTACTATGTCCTACAATTGATTACCATAATTCTTAGATTGCAACCCTCAACAGCCAATCCTAATATTCAACAACCCATATTCGAACGATGCCCCTAAAACCTTTAGAATCTTACCTTTTTGCCGAAATCCGATGACGATCTAAGTCTAGTTGTTCCAAAGATTCAAGCCTTCGATCAAACCTCTAGAAGACACTAATCACCAAAAGAAATCATCGGTTAAAGACCCTTAAAGCCCTACGCCCAAATCGACAACCTCCCTAGATTTTAGGGACTTCAGCTTTTCTAAATTGTAAAATAAGACTAGATCTGAGGTGATGAGCACTTACCACTTATTCCTCTTTGACTTCTACGCAGATCTGATGCAGATCTATCCTCTAAACAATAGTAGAACTCGAATCCAGGGTCCCAATTCTATGGTATTTTGGCTTTTTAAGTGATGAAGAAGATGACGATTTGAGGCTATAACTTTGAAGTAATGTTGCCGACAGATACTAAGGGTTTAGAGAAGATGAAAGTTGATCAAAAAGAACAAAAATAACTGAAGGATTCTGGCTTGGAGAAATTGGCACAAGAAGTGAGTTTTGGGGATTTCAGCTTTTATGGCAATCGGCTATGGAGGTTTTGTGGAGGATGGGATTGACAGAGGAGGTGAGTAAGGTGATCAGGAGGTTTCAGCTAGAAGAAAAAGCAAAAAGGAAGAAAGAAAATGGAGGAAAAAGAGAGGAAGAAGAAATCTACACCCAGGAGAAGGAATTTGCGTTTTCGGCTTTTGTGGAAACTTAGAAAGGATGAATGGTTGTGAAAGCTTTCAGGTGGCTAACCCTAATTCTCCAAGATAGGAAAAGAAAAGAACCTAACCCTAACATCAACTAAAACAATTGGCCCAACCTCCCTAAGGCCCTTGCCGAAATTCACTTTAGTGATCACATGCCCGGCACATGCCTAAAATTAAAAAGTAACAATATGCTTACCTTGCAACTTGAACCCTGGACCTTTAATTCATTCTTAGATGCCATTTTTTTAGGAACTTAGTGGCGCCACCTTGCCACTTTACCAAGGCCTTATTTGTGTCATAATTTACAAATATCTTCTTAAAAGCCCATTTAACCAAGTCTCCTATTCACTTAAAATCCAACATTGATACTTTACCGTGTTTAACTTAGGCTTGGGCCTTCCAAAGGCCCACTAACACATTTAAACACAATTCCAATATTTAGAACACCAAAATTACAAAATTTACTAAAAATCATAGAAACCCGAAAAATCCCGAAGATCAGGGCGTTACAACTCTACCCCCTTAAAAAAAATTTTAGCCTCGAAATTTACTTGGTCAAAATAATTGAGGGTATTGTTGACGCATAGTCTCTTCTGACTCTCAAGTAGCCTCTTCCCTTCCATGATTACGCCACAGTACTTTCACCAACGGAACTGACTTCCTTCTTAAAACTTTAACCTCTCGATCTAAAATTTACACGGGTTCCTCCTCAAAGATTAAATCAGTCCTTACTTCATTCTCCTCCACTGGCATAACATGTGAAGGATCCGATCGATATCATCTCAACATAGACACATGAAAGACATCATGGATTGTGTCCTACTCTGGTGGTAACTTTAACTGATATGCTACTGGCCCTACCCATTTAAGAACCCGATAAGGCCCTATAAACCGTGGACTCAGTTTGCCTTTCTTACCGAACCTCAAGATCTTCTTCCAAGGTGAAACCTTCAAGAAAACCATATCCCCAACAGCAAACTCAATCTCTTTACGCTTTAGATCAGCATACGACTTCTGTCTATCAGATGCCTCATTTAATTGATCTCTTATCAACTTAACCTTACTTTCAATATCTGCCACTAATTCCAGTCCAAGCACTTGTCATTCACCCAACTCTGTCCAACACGTAGGCATACGACATCTTCGCCCATAAAGTACCTCATATGGAGCCATCTGAATACTTGCTTGGTAGCTGTTGTTGTACGAAAACTCCGCCAATGGCAAGTAGTCCTCCCAACTACCACGAAAATCGATGATACAACCTCTTAACATATCCTCCAAAACTTAAATAACCCTTTCTGACTGTCCATCTGTCTGAGGGTGAAAAGCAGTACTAAAATCCAATCGAGTACCCAACGCCTCCTGCAACTTCTGCCAGAACTGAGATGTAAACCTAGGGTCTCGATCAGGAATAATCGACACTGGCACCCCATGCAGTCGCACTATCTCCGCCACATACAACTTCGCCAACTTTTGCAGTGAGTAATCAGTACGAACAGGTATAAAATGGGAAGATTTCGTTAACCTATCCACAATTACCCACACAAAATCTTTCTTGGTAGGTGTCAAAGGTAGCCCACTCACAAAGTCCATAGTTACTCTCTCCCACTTCCATAATGGAATTTTCACCGGTTGTAGTAATCCAGAAGGCAATTGATGCTCGGCCTTAACTTGCTGGCACGTCAGACATTTTCCAACTCATTCAGTCACCTCTCGTTTTAGTCTAGGCCGCCAGTACACCTCTCACAGGTCTCAATATAACTTATTTCCTCCAGGATGCATAGCACAAGGTCCACCATGAGCCTTTTTTAGAATTGACCGCCTCAATTCAGGGTCTTTTGGAATACAAACTCTTCCACGAAAGCACAGAACTCTGTTAGTATTCAGTCCAAAATCCTCCTTCTCACCATTCTTAACTTGCCAAAACCGAAGAACTAACGAATCATCCTTCAACTATTTTCTTTAATCTGTTCAGTCTAAGTAGGCCTCACTTGCAATTCTGCCAACAGACTTCCATCATCGAACAGGCTCAAACATGTAAACAAGGCTCTCAAATCAGCAACAACCCTTCAACTCAAAGCATCAGCCACCACATTAGCCTTACTTGGGTGGTACTTAATTGAACAATTGTAATCCTTAAGCAACTCTATCCATCTTCGTTGCCTAAGGTTTAACTCATTCTGAGTTAACAGATACTTCAGGCTCTTATGGTCTGTGTATATAATAAACTTTTCTCCATATAAGTAATGTCTCCAGATTTTCAACGCGAAGATCACTGCTGCTAGCTCTAAATCGTGCGTAGGGTAGTTCGCTTCATGAGGCTTAAGCTATCGTGAAGCATAAGAGACCACCTTACCCTCTTGCATCAGTACGCATCCTAAGCCCACATGCGACGCATCGCTGTACATAGTGAAGTCCTTCCCAGACTCTGGTTGAATCAACACTAGCGCCTCAGTCAATACCTTTTTCAACTGGCCAAAAGCTTTTTGCTATTTTTCAGTCTAGACAAATTCTACTCCTTTCCTTAACAGTTTCGTCAATGGTGCAGCAATCAGAGAAAATCCCTCTACAAACCTTCTGTAATAGCCTGCCAGACCCAGAAAACTCTGAATTTTTTATACTGACTTCGGTGGTTTCCATTCCAAAACTGCCTCAATTTTCCGAGGATCCACTCTAATTCCTTCGGCAGAAACCACATGACCTAGAAAGTCATTTCTCGCAACCAGAATTCACACTTACTAAACTTTGCATAAAGTTGCTTCTCTCTCAGCACTTGCAACACAATACGTAGATGCTCATCATGCTTCTCCTCAGTTTCCAAATATGCCAGAATATCATCGATAAAAATGACCACGAATCGGTCCAAGTAAGGTTAGAATACTCGATTCGTCAGATCCATGAAAGCTGCAGGTGCATTCGTCAACCCAAACGGCATAACCAGAAACTCGTAATGACCATATCGAGTTTTGAATGCTGTCTTATGAATATCCACTTCCTTTACCCTTAGCTGATGGCATCTAGATCGAAGGTCAATATTGGAAAATACCAAAGCTCCTCTAAGTTGTCAAATAGATCGTCAATTCTAGGCAGTGGGTATTTGTTCTTTATCTTCAGTTTGTTCAACTGGTGATAATCGATGCACATACGTATCGTCCCATCCTTTTTCTTCACAAACAGGACAGGTGCTCCCCATGGAGACACACTCGGTCTAATGAAGCCTCTATCCAACAACTCTTGGATTTGAGCTTTCAGTTCAACTAACTTCTTCGGTGCCATCCTATAGGGTGCGATGGACACTAGAGCTGTTCCAGGCAGCAAATCGATTCCAAACTCGACTTCTCGATTCGGAGCTAATCTAGGAAGCTCTTTTGGGAAAACATCTCGGAATTCTCTAACAGTTCTGACTATCTCCACAGTCAGATTTTTAGTTTTAGCTTGGCTTACAAAAGCCAAATATGCCTCGCATCCCTTACGCATCAGTTTCTCAGCCCCCAAAGCCGATACTACATTGGACAAGTAAACTCTTTGTTTTCCAATAATCATTACCTCTTCATCCTCGACAGTCTTTAACACCATCCTCTTAGCTGCACAATCCAGAGTTGCCCTATGCTTGGTCAACCAGTCCATCCCTAGGATCAAATCGAATTCTCCGAGCGGTAACTCCATCAAGTCTCCACAGAAAATCCTACCTTGAGTCTCTACAGGCACCTCCCTAAAGAATTTCTCTACCTTAACCGAGTGACCTAAAGGACTTATCACAGTTACCCCACACACAGTCTCCTCAAAGTGTACACCCAATGCCCCAGAAATGTCACATGCAACATACGAATGAGTTGACCCCACATCTATCAGAGCAGTATAAGGTACGCCACAGATTAAAAACGTACTAGTTATGACATCAAGTGCGTCACCCAGCTCACGGCGACGAGCAGCATATACCAAAGCTGGCTGACGAGCCTCAACATTAGCAGCACTCTGCCAGGTGCCCCACATCCACGGCCATTGCCACCGCGACCTTGTCCAGGACCTCCCGGCGACGGTGGTCTACCTCGCGCTGATTGCACAAGTTGCACAGCCCCTTGATCAGCCACTTGAGTCTAGGCTGGCCTCCTAGGACAATCCCTAATCCTATGTTCCTTTGACCCACAACGAAGACAAGCCCCAGTACACTTCCAGCATTCTCTCAAATGCACTCTGCCATAATCTCCACAAGCTTGTGGTCTAACTGTGTTCACCGGAACTACTCAAACTGGTTCCTCCATCCTAGCTCTTTTAACATTTCGGTTTGCAGCACTAGCTGGTCCAGCATCCCTCCTAAATCGGTTTCGATCCCTGTCGCGGTTCTTTCATTTGGCTTACTTCACCTCTTCAGCTATCTTAGCCTTCTCTACCAGTGCAGCAAAATCGCGCTCTCTCTGCGGAGCTATCAGCACCCTTAACTCATCCCTAAGGCCATCCTAAAAACGAACACTGCACTCATATTCGGTGGAGACAATGCCACTAGCGTACTGGCTCAATCGCAGAAACTCTGCCTCATATTCAGCAACGGTCTTACTACCCTGGGTCAGGTTCAGGAATTCCTTTCTTCGTGCATCCATATAGCTAGCTCCAACATATTTCACCTTGAAGGACTACTTGAACAGCTCCCATGTTACCCTCTCCACTCGGGTACCCTCTCTCATAGTGATCCACCACTGATACGCCTCGTCCATCAGCAACGACACCGCTCCTTTTAACTTCTGCTCCACTGAGTAGTCCAGGTTATCCATAATCCGCTCCGTGGCTTCCATCCAGTACTCAGCTATATTTGGGGCTGCTCCAGATATGCCCCTAAAAACCTCTGCTCCGTTGGCCCGGAGTCGCCCAGAAATGGACCCCCTATTTATGGGCCCGACATTAGCTTCGGCCACCATTTCCAAAACTCTCAATATGGCCTGGGACAGAGCATCGTCCCCTGCGGCCCGATCATACGGCCCATTATCATCCATCGGTAGTGGTCGTGCCTCACCAGTTGGCATGTGCTCAGAAGACGAAGATCTAGCATGAGTACTACCTCAGCCTCGACCACGGCCTCTTTCCCGAGTAGCTCTCGTACTCATATCGATTTATCTGATTACGAATTTTATGACATTAGTTTACTGTTTCAATTGTTTATTACAGAATATCTTATGAACAGATAAAGTTTCAGAGTTGTTCTCACGCAATCGCAGTTTAGCTACTGTCTCAATTTCCTAGGGCTTAGTTTACCCTACAGTCTCAGTTTTGTAGCCTTAATACTACCTTATCTATAGTACTATATCTAAGGCTCAGAACTATCTACAGTATTATTTTTAGTACAGTACAGTATATATATAGAGCAGAAAGATACTTATAGACTTGGTGCCGGGGATTCAGTGTGCCACCTTATCAAATTTCAGACAAACGCAAAAGATTTAGGCCTTTTTAAAATCCATTTCTCAAACATTTTATTTAAAGAAACCAAGTTTGAAAATTTATCTCCTTTAACCAGAAAATTTGTTTTCAAAAGTCAGATTTTTCAAAAAATACCCTTCTTTGGGCTTAAAGTTTTGAAAACCTTTTTGGACCCGATCCATAGTCAAGCTGTTACAACCGGCTCTGATACCATTAAATGTAACACCACAAACCTGGCCCAAACGTTACGGCCGAATCCGGTGTGTCACATTACCTACCACTAACCAAGTTACCTAGTTTACTAAAGTTTGGGTGAGCTTTGCGAAAACCATTAATGAAGTTTTAAGAGAAATGTTCCGATTCACTAGTGTGAGTCCTATCCATTATCGATTGTTAAGGGTTTAGAAAAACGTAACTTTTGTTGTATTTTGAAAAATTTCATTTCGAAGACGTTTGGTTGTCGTGTTGGTTTGAAACAAGTAATTTTTGATAAACCCAGAGTTAGCCAATTTCAAGGAATCAATTTAAATGATGTGAATCTCAAGTCAAAAACGATTTAAGTAATTTAAAAACGCAAAATAAAAATAATAGAGCAACCTTATTACAACTTTAACCAAAATAGAAATAATTAAAAAAATAAATGCGAAAATTAAAAAGGAAGCGACTTGAAACTTATTTAAAACCAGAAATTTAATCTTCGTGGCCACTCTGAATCCCGCCCATCTCCAAGTCCACCAACTAGGACTCACCTGCAAGGATGGAAGAGAGAGGGGGTGAGTTTGGAAAACTCAATGTATATGGAAAACCCATCCAAAGCCCAAGTCAGCTCAAGCCCATTGGGCCTAAGCCCTATTCAGATAGTCGCGGGTACTGGGCCGAAACCCTTTTTAGAATATGATAAATTGGGCCTTAGCCCCTTTTCAGATAACAGTATAGCCCGTAGGCCCATTCCAAAACAGAACAGACATATTCGTGTATGCAAGCCCAACCCAGCCTATAACCAACCGATACACTCCACTCGTACCAGCCCTTCACTCTATGTGGGGAATAGCTCAACCCACCCAGCCCTACACTCCACAGTTGCAGCATAGCTGCTCAGATATTAGTGGGTTGAAGAAAAGCCTCCAGTTCGTGGTCAAGCCACTTTCAGTACTTCCTCCATCAATAACCCAGTCCCATGCATCAGATAATAATAACATGGTATACAGTAAATAGTAACAGTCAAACATGCATTCAAGTCAACCTTAACCCTAGGGGTATATTAGTAATTTTTCTCCTTGGAGTAAAACTGTAAACTTTCCACCTCTAAAGGTATTTCAGTAATTTTATCAGTTTTAAGGGTTCTCATGAATGTTACGGTCCTTACTAGCCCATTTGGCATCGCAGTAATTTATTTATCTCAATTTCACAATTTTAGCCATTGGGCCCTAAAACCCCTAATGGGCCCTACAGTGCCCATTAGCAATTTAAGCCCATTTAATTCAAGTTTGAAGACCAGTTTACCTGTTTAAGCAGTTTCGATTCTACAGTCTAACAGAACATACTTATTGCCTATTTTTTTATATTATAAATATTTTTATTATTTACCAATATGGGCCCGTAAGCCCATTGGGCCCAGTTTTAGCCTATTGAGGCCCAATTACCGAAGTGCACGAAACTTCACACACGATAAACTTACCACTTGAAATTTTAGATCAAATGATTTCTCAACATCTTGTGAGCACTCGTACACTCAAAAGCCCACGAAATGCCGAAATTTTGGCATTTCAGCTTTTGCCGAATTGAACTATGAGAGGGTGTTCGATACACACCTGTTTCGTGACGACTGCTATTGATATCCCTTACGATGTCCTACAATTGATTACCACAATTCTTAGATTGCAACCCACAACAACCAATCCCAATATTCAGCAACCCATATTCGAACCATGCCTTCAAAGCCTTTAGAATCTTACCTCTTTGCCGAAAACCGATGAATAGATCTAAGTCTAGTTATTCCAAAGATCCAAGCCTTCGATCAAACCTCTAGAAGACACTAATCACCAAAATAAATCATCGGTTAAAGACCCTTAAAGCCCTATGCCCAAATCGACAGCCTCCCTAGATTTTAGGGACTTTGGCTTTTCTAAATTGTAAAATAAGATTAGATCTGAGGTGATGAGCACTTACCACTTATTCCTCTTTGACTTCTACACAGATCTGATGCAGATCTATCCTCTAAATGATGGTAGAACTCGAATCTAGAAGATCTGAAGTTTCGACTATAAGTCCCTAAATCTACGGTATTTCGACTTTTTAAGTGATGAAGAAGATGACGATTTGAGGCAATAACTTTGAAGTAATGTTGCCGATAGATACTAAGGGTTTAGAGAAGATGAAAGTTGATCAAAAAGAACAAAAATAACTGAAGGATTTTGGCTTGGAGAAATAGGCACAAGAAGTGAGTTTTTGAGATTTCGGCTTTTATGGCAATCGACTATGGAGGTTTTGTGGAGGATGGGATTAACAGAGGAGGTGATTAAGGTGATTAGGAGGTTTCAGCTAGAATAAAAAGCAAACAGGAAGAAAGAAATCGGAGGAAAAAGAGAGGAAGAAGAAATCTGCACCAAGGAGAAGGAATTTACATTTTCGGCTTTTGTGAGAACTCAGAGAGGATGAATGACAGTGAAAGCTTTCAGGTGGCTAACCCTAATTCTCCAAGACAGAAAAAGAAAAGAACCTAACTCTAATATCAACTAAAACAATTGGCCCAACCTCCTTAAGGCCCTTGCCGAAATTCACTTAAGTGATCACATGCCCGACACATGCCTAAAATTAAAAAGTAACAAGATGCCTACCTTGCAACTTGAACCCTGGACCTTTAATTCTTTCCTAGACGCCATTTTTTTAGGAACTTAGTGGTGCCACCTTGCCCCTTTACCAAGGCCTTATTTGTGTCGTAATTTACGAAGTTCTTCTTAAAAGCCCACTTAACCAACTCTCCTATTCACTTAAAATCCAACCTTGATATTTTACTGTGTTTAACTTAGGCTTGGGCCTTCTAAAGGCCCACTAACACATTAAAACACAGTTCCAATATTCAGAACACCAAAATTTCAAAATTTACCAAAAATCACAGAAACCCGTAAAATCTCGAAAATCAGGGTGTTACACTTACAAACTCCCTTTCATATTCTGATACAGTCTTATTTCCTTGTTTGAGTTCTAGGAACTCCTTTCACTTCGAATCCAAGAACTTTGACTGATGTATTTCTTCTTAAACTCTGCTTGGAAAAATTCCTAAGTAATGTTTTCCTTTGGTACCACTGAAGATACAGTCTTCCACTAATGGTATGTAGTATCCTTTAGGAGAGATACAACGCACTTTAAACACTCGTTAGATGTGTACAATAATTCATCCAACACTCATGTAGTATTCTCGAGCCCGAACTCGGCTCATTCAGCATCATCATCAATCCTAGCCACAAATTCTTCAGTCTTATACTTTCTAAGCTTGTCTACAGGGGCTTTACCAATTCTTAGAGGTGCCATACCTCGTGGCACTTCCTCTTCAAGTCGGTAGGGGGTGGGGGAGGTCATGGTATATTGGGGCGATTCCTCAAATAATCCCTAAACCACTCATCCATCATATCAAAGAAGGCAGCTCTGGCTTCTTCCTAGCCTTCAGACATAGGCCTTCTACTACTACTAGAAACAACTCGTTGTACAGAAGCTGGAACATGGGTCTCAGCTCCCTCAGACTCATCTTGCGCTTGATTGGAAGATATTTATTATATTCAAAGATGATTAAGCAATTAGAAGATGTCACACTATCAACGTTCATATGACAGCGTGTATAGCTAAACTCTATATACTCTTTGGTAGTCCTAGAACCGACTAAACCATAGCTTTGATATCACTAAATATAACACCCCTTACATGTACCTGAGACCGGGACTAGGTCCAAGGCGTTACCAAGCATGTACTCTAACATTTTCGGGAAATACGAGTTATAAAATTTTATTCCAATTTGAAACCAATCAAATAACATCTTAGTGTCCCTATTATGGGCCTACGAGGCCTAAAACATACATTGAAAATCGTCCAGGACTAAACCGAGGACCTAAGAAAATCTCTAGGTTAATGTCTCACACGCTTGTGTGGAGACAATGCACATGCCCGTGTGTTTTGGGACACGCTCGTGTCCCCTATCCGTGTCGAATTAATTGAATTTATTTCCTATTTTGAACCAACTGGGGTTTTCACAAGGCCAAGCACACGCTTGTGTCCCTGGCCCATGTCCTTCACACGGCCTAGACACGCCCGTGTGATCGCCTGTGTCCAAGAACTTGGACATTCTGTTTATGACGCCAGCATGCAGTTAGGGGCACACGGCCAGGCACACGTCCATGTGCTAGGCCGTGCCCTCCACATGATTGAGACACACGGCCATGTCTCTACCCGTGTGTTTACTACCATGCATTCTGACTTAAAATTTTTAGGTGCAGGGGACACACGACCATATCACATGTAACAGCCCGATTTAGACCCTAATCGGAACGGTGGTTTCAAGACCACAAATTTGAGTCAAAAAAATATTTAAAAATTATTTTATGTGTTTATTTGGTGTGAATTTATATCTGTGAAATTTTCGTGATTTAATTTTCTCGTTTTGGTGTTCGATTAAATAAAAGGGCTTAATCGCGTAAAATGAAAATTTGGTGGTAATTTCTAAAAGGTACTAATTTTTTAATGGATTTTTAAGTGAGAACCTTTATGTGGTAAATAACCCACTTTCATGTTAGTTTGACGGTAATGGACATATATTATATAATTCCATTATTATTTCATTAAGGTTAAAACAGGAAATGAAATAAAATGTTATAATATATCATATTATAACATAATAAGAAAACCATATTCAGCATTTTTATTTCCTAATTGCCAAAACAAAAGAGAAGAACAACAAGCTAGGGTTCGGCCATCTATTTAGCTCAATCAAGGTTCGTTTTTTGTTCGGTTTTTGATAATTTCTACGTTTTTGAGATCGTTGCTTCGAGTACTACAAAACCCATGCTTGAATTTTTGATTTTGATGAATATTTTGATTTGTGCCATTGTTGATAGCTTGTGATTTTTGTTGTTTGATGATGAAAAATGAAAGGTATGTTTTAGATTAATATGTTTTGTATTGGAGTTTTTGATGATTTTGAGTAATTAAGACTTAATTGTAAAAATAATAATTTTAGGGACTAAAAAGTAGAATTAATGAAATATATGGACTTGTATGGTAATGGGTAAGATTCGGCCCAACATGGGTATAAGAAAATTTTGCATATTTTGTGTTTTGTGTAATAGAGACTAAATTGTAAAAATTGCAAATGTCAAGGGTAAAATGGTAATTTGCCTATTTATGTGTTTTTGGACTAAATTGAATGAAAATATGTTTGAATGAGCTTAATTTGAATATATTTAGATTAAGAACCAAAGAAATCGGATTTGGATCAGGGAAAAACGAAAGTTGTCCACTAGTCGATCGGTACCAGTTTTTCATTGTCCGAGGTAAGTTATAAGCAAATAGACGTACTACATTTTAATTAACTGTAAAGTATAGATGCTGAATTGAAATATATGATATTATAAATGCAATTTTTGAATATGTATAAGCTTGGTAATCATGTACGAGCATTCGTTCTGATCGAGTTACGACGTTCGAAAGCCCCGTATGAACCTTAAGAATACCTAGGATACATATGTCATGACGTAGGATTCTGATATATGTGTACGAGTAAGACCATGGCATCGATTTGTGATTCTGATATGTGTTTACAAGTAAGACCCTGTCTGGGACAGGGGCATCAATATGTGGCTACATGTAAGACCACGTCTGGGACGTTGGCATTGTACGATTTATGTGATTATCCGAGTGTCCTATCCAATTTCGAATGGTTCATCGGGCAAAGGTAAATCGTGTAATAGCCCAAAATTGGGTCTAGTTGGAGCAGAGATTTTGGGACCACAAAATCTGAGATAGAAATAATTATTTTATGATTATTTTAAGGTCTATGATATGATTGCATGATTGTGTGAAAATTTCATGAAGAAATTCTATGCATAAAGTGCTCAATTTGAAGTTAGGGACTAAATTGAATAAGTTGCAAAACTTGCATTCTAGAAGTTTCTAGTATGAAATTGCTTTGAAATATTAATTAGGTCTTAAATAGCAATTTGACCAATTTCTAAGTTATGGACAAAAATTGGACATGGATGGAATTTTTGAAAGTTTAGTAAGGAAGGGCATTTTGGTCATTTGGTAATTAAAAGAAATAAAAAGGGAAAATAAAGCCAAAATTGACTCACCTTTTTCATAGAGACTGAAATTAGTATGGGGGAAGCCATGGCTAGGGTTTTCAAGCTATCCAAGCACAATAGTAAGTCCGTTCTAACCCCCATTTTTCAAGTTCTTTACGCTTTTGGAATCCCGGTAATTTGATTAAGCTTATTCTAGCAATAATTTAAGCTAGGGTTCATATTTGGAAAAATACCAATAGCTAAAATTTGTTTATTTTGATGTTTTATAATAGAATATGAGGTTTTAAATTATGTTAGACAACTTATGCTACTCGGTTTTGAGTGAAAACGAGTAAAAGGACTTAATCGGTAAAAATACCTAATAGTCATAAGTATATGTTAGAGCGAGAATTTGATGTTGCCATAGAAGGGAAAAGTGATCATCATGTCATAAAACATAAGAATAAGGGATTAAGTTTAATTCCTGAGCCCAGGGGAAAAAGTGTAAATATGCAAAAGTTTAGGGGTAAAATTATAATTTTTCAAATGTTTGAGTTAAGGACTATTTTGAATATTAAATTAATTAAATAAGTAAAATATGATGTTTTAGATCCCGGAAAACGAGATTTGAACCTAGAATGAAAGAAAAATCGAAAATTGGGAAAGTTGGTAAAATGGCCGTTTTAGTATCGAGGTAAGTTCATATGTATAATAAGCATTAATTTATGCATGTTTCAATGTAAAATTGATATATTTACAATGATTTCTGAGGTGTTGAAAGTATGTAAGTTGGTGTGATAATAATACAGCAATAATGCTTAATTTATATTTGAAAGTTAAATTTAGTGAATTAATTGAATTATGTTAAATTAAATGTTTATGGTGCTCAGTTTATGAATTGATTTAAAAATATGTCTATGGTACATGAAGTGCATTGAATTATCATACATAAATGTGATTTCTATGATTATGGATATTATGGGAAATTGTAAGTTCATATGATTTTTAATAAGACAATGTGTAATTTAATGCTATTGCCTTGATATTAAATGAGATGTAAGTTTATATGTAAGTAATACATCAATTTTACTTGTATTATGATATTTTATAAAAGTATTGGAAATATGTTTGTTGATAATTACTTGATTGGTGAAATTGTTGGAAAAGAGAGAGAAATCTCGGTTGAACCTTCAGAAAGATTGGATGATACAGATGGTATGTAGCTAGGTCACATGTATGGTGCTGAGTGCACTTCATGTGTACAAGAGAGCTACAAGACATTATGATGTAGCTAGGTCGCATGGGTGATACTATGTGTACACCATGTAGTCAAGAGAGCTACAGGATATCTGTAGCTAGGTCGCATGTGTGATTCCAGGTGAAGGACACCATGTAGACAAGAGAGCTACGAGATAAGCTGGCTAGGTCACATGGGTGGTACTAAGTGTTCACCATGTGTACAAGAGAGCTGAACTATATGATGGGTGGAGCTATGTTCTGAAACCACTAAATATAGAGGATTGATCCGAAGTGTTCAACGGGAGACTCTCTATGTATTGCTTTGTGAGTTTTGTGATGAATAAGTGCATGAACTTGGTTATGTGAATGATGTGTAAATTAAGTAACCGGGATGTGGTAAGGTTATAAACAAGTAAGTTATACGTGAGGATGATTTTATGGTGACCTTGTGATCATGGGCCTATACTTGTGATGTATGAAATGTGGTGAAAATGATTTGTGATATGTATGTTAAAATGAGGTTAATACAAAGAAAGTGTGAAAGAGTGAATTAGTAATAAAACTGTTTTGGACAGTACGACTAACGTGATTTTCAAAAATCACCAAAAATAGTAGAAACCGAATCAGAGACTGAATGAGATATCAAATTAAATTATAATGAGTCTATTTTCATATAAAAGAAATAGAGCAGCAAAGGAGTTCTATATTTTTGAGATATTTATGTTTTTGTGAGACTGGTGCAGAATGATTACGTGATCCCCTGTTCTAATTTTGGAAAATCATACAAATTTGGAGAAAAATAATTAAAGGGTCAAACTTATATTTTTAGAATCCCTAGTGAGTCTATTTTCAAGATAAATCAACAAGAACACTATCCGAGTTCTGTACTATGAGATAATTAATTTTTAGTGAAAAGAGGTCAGAACTGTCAGAAAGTGAAATAGGGGAAAATTTAATGAATAAACTGTACTAATTGGCTAAACCAAAAATTATGAAATTTTATGTTGGAAGGATATGTGAGTCTAGTTTCAGGGGAAATTTATGGATCTTAATTTGGAGCTCTGTAGCTCAAATTATAAATAAGTAAGTGACTATGACTCGTGTGGACAGTTTGATGTGAGCATTTATTAGTAAATTGTGAAATCGTACTTACAAGAATGCTATATACATTAAGGATGTCGAATGGAGAGGAGGAGGAGAAAAATAAATATATGTGGAATACATAGAAACTATGGTATATGAAATATTGATATAATGAAATAAATGGTATGTGTTTATAAGAAAACAGAAAGAGAATGATATGTATCATGGCATGTGTATATATATATGACTAGTCTCAATGTAATGCTTGTTGGGTATGGAGTTGAATTAAAATGTTTCAGGCAAACATGTTATTCTGCGCATCTGAATTGTGGTATTTTATAAAGATATGATCCAGCTTTAAATATGAATGCTTGATGATTAAGCTGAAGATATTTGATAAGATGATAATCTTGGTATAAGTGTATAAGTGTGTAAGAGATTAAGGTTGACCAAAGCTTGGAAAATAGCCTATGTATATTCCACATAGGCAAAGGCACGACCATGTGTCTCAGCAATGTATGGAACACGACTTTGGGACACGGGCGTGTGGAGCATTAAAGCATGAAATTTCCAAGATTTTTGTAAGTTCTCGGTTTAGTCCTGAACCCTTTCTAAAGTATGTTTTGGGCCCCGTAGACTAAAATAAGGGACTATGTGTAAGTGAATGAATGTTTTGAAATATGAATGAAATTTTATGGCCCGTATTTTAGTTTAATGTTTGTATGTTTTTTCGGTAACGCCTTGTACCTTATCCCGGCCACAGGTACGGGTAAGGGGTGTTACATTTTGTGGTATCAGAGTAGGTTTAGTTGATTCTTGGACTAACATAGTAAGTGTGAGAGTTTAGTTATACATGCCACGAATATGTGATAGTGTGATGTGTCCCGACACTAATGAGGACCATTTTGTTTAAAATGAAGTATTCTCCAACCGAGCTACATCTGACTATTTGATAGTAATATTGAAGTATTTGAAATAAGTGTAGCTATGATGTGTTAAACTCGGAAAGGTATGAATAAGAATTCGTGATTTATGTATATGTGATAATATGTGAGATGAAAGTTTATATAGTGATATATTTATTCATATTTGTTTGGCCTTCATATACTGTTGCATGCTTGACTAAATTGATTAGTAAACGTGATGACTAAAGTTATTCAAAATTCATAGAATGTATGAGTGAGTGCACTTGTTTGAAATGAGATAATTCGAAATTTTATGTAAGATAGATATGAATAATAAATTGTTTGAAGTGGATAGTATGATTATAATGACATATGTGGATAATGAAAAATAAAATGTGTCATACAGATATATGTCAGAATTGAGTTAGAGACTGTACGACCTCACCCCCTTACCGATGAGGTGTATATAACGGAAATTCATGAGAATCATGTTGACTAAGTTCCTAAGTATGGAATCAAAGAGTTCAGTGATAAAATAATTATAGATATGACCAAAGACTGAGAATGGTTGACAAGTGAAGGACAGAGTTAGAGAAATATCAAAGTTGACTGAGTTATCTTGGGATTCAAATTGATGACAGAGTGTTTCTGAAAGTATCATCTTGAAAACAATTAGTTAGTAATGCTGGAAATTATGAGAAAGATACTAAACCTCACTCCGGTAATATTTTCGAGGACGAAAATCTCTAAAAGGGGGAGAGTTATAATAGCCCAAAATTGGGTCTAGTTGGAACAGAGGTTTCGGGACCACAAAATTCGAGATAGAAATAATTATTTTATGATTATTTTGAGGTCTATGATATGATTGCATGATTGTGTGAAAATTTCGTGAAGAAATTCTATGCATAAAGTGCTCAATTTGAAGTTAGGGACTAAATTGAATAAGTTGCAAAACTTGCATTCTAGAAGTTTCTAGTATGAAATTGTTTTGAAATATTAATTAGGAGGTCTTAAATAGAAATTTGACCAATTTCTAAGTTATGGACAAAAATTGGACATGGATGGAATTTTTGAAAGTTTAGTAAGGAAGGGCATTTTGGTCATTTGGTAATTAAAAGAAATAAAAAGGAAAAATAAAGCCAAAATTGACTCATCTTTTTCATAGAGGCCGAAATTAGTATGGGGGAAGCCATGGCTAGGGTTTTCAAGCTTTCCAAGCTCAATAGTAAGTTCGTTCTAACCCCGTTTTTCAAGTTCTTTACATTTTTGGAATCCCGATAATTTGATTAAGCTTATTCTAGCAATAATTTAAGCTAGAGTTCATATTTGGAAAAATACCCATAGGTGAAATGTGTTTACTTTGATGTTTTATGATAGAATAAGAGGTTTTAAATTATGTTAGACAACTTGTGTACTTGGTTTTGAGTGAAAACGAGTAAAAGGGCTTAATCGGTAAAAATACCTAATAGTCATAAGTATATGTTAGAGTGAGAATTTGATGTTGCCATAGAAGGGAAAAGTGATCAGAATGTCATAAAACATAAGAATAAGGGATGAAGTTTAATTCCCAAGCCTAGGGGCAAAAGTGTAAATATGCAAAATTTTAGGGGCAAAATTGTAATTTTTCAAAATTTTGAATTAAGGACTGTTTTGAATAGTAAATTGATTAAATAAGTAAAATATGATGTTTTAGATCCCGAAAAATGAGATTTGAACCTAGAATGAAAGAAAAATCGAAAATTGGGAAACTTGGTAAAATGGCCATTTTAGTATCGAGGTAAGTTCATATGTATAATAAGCATTAATTTATGCATGTCTCAATGTAAAATTGATATATTTACTAAAATTTCTAAGGTGTTGAAAGTATGTAAGTGTGTGATAATAATACAGCAATAATGTTGTAATTTATATTTGAAAGTTAAATTTAGTGAATTAATTGAATTATGTTAAATTAAATGTTTATGGTGCCCAGTTTATGAATTGATTTAAAAATATGTCTATGGTACATGAAGTGCATTGAATTGTCATACATAAATGTGATTTCTATGATTATGGTTATTATGGGAAATTGTAAGTTCATATGATTTTTAATAAGGCAATGTGTAATTGAATGTTATTGCCTTGATATTAAATGAGATGTAAGTTTGTATGTAAGTAATACATCAATTTTACTTGTATTATGATATTTTATAATAATATTGGAAATATGTTTGTTGATAATTACTTGATTGGTGAAATTGTTGGAAAAGAGAGAGAAATCCCGGTTGAACCTTCGGAAAGATTGAATGATACAGATGGTATGTAGCTAGGTCACATGTATGGTGCTGAGTGCACTTCATGTGTACAAGAGAGCTACAAGACATTATGATGTAGCTAGGTCGCATGGGTGATACTATGTGTACACCATATAGACAAGAGAGCTACGGGATATATGTAGCTAGCTCGCATGCGTGATTCCAGGTGAAAGACACCATGTAAACAAGAGAGTTACAAGAGAAACTGGCTAGGTCACATGGGTGGTACTAAGTGTTCACCATGTGTACAAGAGAGCCGAACTATATGATGGGAGGAGCTATGTTCTGAAACCACCAAGTATCGAGGATTGCTCCGAAGTGTTCAACGGGAGACTCTCTATGTATTGCTTTGTGAGTTTTGTGATGAATAAGTGCAGGAACTTGGTTATGTGAATGATGTGTACATTAAGTGACCCGGATGTGGTAAGGTTATAAAAAAGTAAGTTATACGTGAGGATGATTTTATGGTGACCTTGTGATCATGAGCCTATACTTGTGATGTATGAAATGTGGTGAAAATGATTTGTGATATGTATGTTAAAATGAGGTTAATACAAAGAAAGTGTAAATGTGGTGAAAATGATTTGTGATATGTGATATGTATGTTAAAATTAGCAATAAAACTATTTTGGACAGTAGTAGTGACGTAATTTTAAAAAATCACAAAAAATAGTAGAAATTGAATCAGAGACTGAATAAGATATCAAATTAAAGATTAATGAGTCTATTTTCATATAAAAGAAACATAGCAAGCAAAGGAGTTCTATAGTTTTGAGATATTTATGTTTTTGTGAGACTAGTTCAGAATGATTACGTGATCCCCTGTTCTGATTTTTAGAAAATCATAAAAATTTGGAGAAAAATAATTAGAGGCTCAAACTTATATTTTTAAAATCCCTAATGAATCTATTTTCAAGATCAATCAACAAGAACATTATCCGAGTTCTGTACTATGAGATACTTAATTTTTAGTGAAGAGAGGTCAGAACTGTCAGAAAGTGAAACAGGGGAAATTTTAATGAATAAACTATACTAATTGGCCAAGCCAAAAATTATGAAAATTTTATGATGGAAAGATATGTGAGTCTAGTTTTAGAGGAAATTTATGGATATTAATTTGGAGCTCTGTAGCTCGAATTATAAATAAGTAAGTGACTATGACTCGTGTGGGCAGTTTGATGTGAACATTTATTAGTAAATTGTGAAATCGTACTTACAAGAATGCTATATACATTAAGGATGTGGAAATGAAGAGGAGGAGGAGGAAAATAAATATATGTGGAATACATGGAAACTATGGTATATGAAATATTGATATAATGAAATAAATGGTATGTGTTTATAAGAAAACAGAAAGAGAATGATTTGTATCATGACATGTGTATATATATATGACTAGTCTCAATGTAATGCTTGTTGGGTATGGAGTTGAATTGTAATGTTTTAGGCAAACATGTTATTTTGCGCATCTGAATTGTGGTATTTTATAAAGATATGATCTAGCTTTAAATATGAATGCTTGATGATTAACCTGAAGATATTTGGTAAGATGATAATCTTGGTATAAATGTGTAAGTGTGTAAGAGATTAAGGTTGACCAAAGCTTGGAAAATAGCCTATGTATATTCCACATAGGCAGAGACACGACCATGTGTCTCAGCCGTGTATGGAACACGACTTTGGGACACGGGCGTGTGGAGCCTTAAAGCATGAAATTTCCAAGATTTTTGTAAGTTCTCGGTTTAGTCCCGAACCCTTTCTAAAGTATGTTTTGGGCTCCGTAGACTAAAATAAGGGACTATGTGTAAGTGAATGAACGTTTTGAAATATGAATGAAATTTTATGGCCCGTATTTTAGTTTAATGTTTGTATTTTTTTTCGGTAATGCCTCGTACCTTATCCCGGCCTCGGGTATGGGTAAGGGGTGTTACAAATCGTGTACAGATGAATAAAAATGAGCTAAATGGCTAGGTATGAATTAGCTTGTTGGTTACTAGTAAAAGAGTAAGTATATAGCTTGATATTTGTTACAAGTCATGTATTATGCATATGTTGAATCAATGGGAAATTGCTATGTGTATTCAGCCTTATGAATAAGTGAATTGAATATTATTGAAATGATGCCAAACTATGTACACATATGAGACCATGTATATTCGGTCACATATCAAGCTTAGGTATAAAAAGTTTATTGTGATATATGAGTTCAAATATTGTAGGTTATGTGAATTAGGTTTTAACTATGTTTATTGACTTAGAAAATTAAAAGTTAAAATGCTAATTTGACCACATGGATATTTGGCTAAAATGATTTCTTTTATGTATGAAAATATATTAATAATGAAATTCATATGTTTGTGATTGAATATGGTAGTATTGATATAATTTGATTTAGTTTGGTTGAATAGTTAATATTATTAAATTGTTTATTTGCTTATGACTTACTAAGCTGTGGTCACTTACTCTGTGTATTATGTTACTCTGTTTTATAGATTTTGAAGTCAACCTACAAGCTCGGGGACTGTCAGCCAAGCTCATCACACTATCTACTGTTTTGGTATCTTATTAGCTAAACTTAAATTATGGCATGTATAGGCTGGAATATATATTTTTGAAGTGTTGATTTTGGTTATGCATTAAACGCCATGTGAAAATGGCTTGATATTTATCTTTAGATTTTATTTTATCTGTGCTTAGTTATAATGTTCACGATATTGGTTTGATATATGCGATTATGCTTGATTATGGTTTGATTTGTGGTAAGTTTTTTGTGTAATGAAAATGGCTTTATTTTTTGGCTTGAATTCGGTTTGGGTTGAATTATTACTTAAGCCTTTTTGATAAATAAGTTATATGTTATGGTTGTTTAAAATCTTTGTGTTATTTTGAAAGTGTATTTGAGTATATATAGCTTGCAAAGGTATTTTGTGGTTTGGCCATATCTTTATAATGGATGTTAATTATGCTAGGATTGCCATGTGTTTGTTAAGTAAAACTTATGTCATATGCTAGCAATAAATTAATGACCCTTGTAATTTATACTAGAACATGTGTATATGTGATATTCGACCACATTGATTTAGTTGAAATTTTATTTATACTTTACTTGCGTATAAGGTGATTATATTATGGATGATATGTATATATGTAAATATGCGTCTGGCTATATTTTTAAACTTACAAGTTGCTTATAAGTTTGCAAATAGTTACAAATGATCCATGATAGGCACATAGACTAGATTAATGAGGAGTTTGGTGATGATAAGAATAGGCGAGCTTAAATATTCGGCCATTACATGTTGATGAGCTTTTATATGACTTTATATGTATATATACTTGGTATATTAGTTAGTTAATAATGGAAAAATGTAATGTGATAAATAAAGTGATGGTTAAATGTAGGCTAGCTTAAATTATTCAGTTGTTCAATAGTAGGCGTAGCATGTATTGCATGAACATATTGGTCGGTTGCTTAATATGTAATTAATGCTATGTGTAGTTTTTATTTTTAGGGTAAAATGCACACCATATATATATGCATTAATAGCATATTCGGCCAAGTTATAATGTATTAGATATGTATTCGTGATTGCATATTAAATTATGTAATATGTTACAATTGGTTTGTTATAAGCCTAAACAGGTGTAGTTATACATGCTTAAATGTCAGATTGAAAATATAGTGAATTTCACATGTTCTGATATTGAGTTGTCATTATGTCCGAAAATTAGTAAGTTGAGTTGGTGAAACATGTTACATCTGTTATATGCTGGTTATTTATTAAACCATTGAATAATTACATATTTTCGAGTAGATGTAAATAAAAATATATATTAAAGTCTAATATACAGTTAATGATATGACATATGTTATGTATATGCATAAAGTGTAAATTCAAACTGTAAAGAGAAATGCTTATTTGTCCAAGCTGTGATATGATCGGTAATGTTTCATAGCCTAATCCAGCGACGGATACTGGTAGGGGTGTTCCATTTTATTGGTATCAGTGCTACGGTTTATTTGGTTCTAGGACTAACGTAGCGTGTGTGAGTTTAGCTATACATGCCATAATTATATACTGCCATAGTGTGATGACTTCTGACATTTGAAATGTGTTTTCATATAGGAAAAGGATCCCAACAGAGCTGTAGCTGATGATGTCGAGAGTGTAGCGCCTGCTCCAGCGCAAGGGACAGCGCCAGTTGATTCTCGACCGATTCTGAGTAATCAAGAAAATGAGGCTAAACAAGCCTTCTATCAAATGATGAATGGCTGGTTTACTCAATATATTCGGACTAACCTGGCTACACAACAACCTCCACCCCTAATTGATCCATCTTCGATGCCTGCTGTACCTCAAGTAAGTGATCCGTTGTGATTGTATAAGCCACCTGTTGATAAAATCAGAAAACATTGGGCTGAAGAGTTTAAAGCTACGGATGATGATGATGCTGAGTGGGCTGAGTTCTGGCTTGATAATACTATCCTGTGTTTGATGAGCTGTCCTGTACCTCTGATGAATGTTTGAAATGTGCCATATCTTTGCTTCGAGACACAACATATCACTGGTGGAATACCGTAGTATCAGTGGTTCTGAGAGAATGGGTGACCTGGGAATTCTTTCAGACTGAGTTCCATAAGAAATATATTAGCCAGAGATTTATTGATCAGAAGCGTAAAGAATTTCTAGAGCTGAAATAGGGTCGGATGACTATAACAGAGTATGAGTGGAAATTCGTGAGACTCAGTCGGTATGCCCGAGAGTATGTTTCTACCGAAGCCATAATGTGTAAAAGATTTGAAGATGGACTGAACGAAGACATTAAATTGTTAGTTGGCATACTTGAGATAAAAGAGTTTGTGGTACTTGTTGAGCGAGCCTGCAACGCTGAGGAGCTCGAGAAAGAGAAAAAGAAAGCTGATTTTAACGCTAGAGACTCATGTAAGAGATCATTCAGCAGGTCAATCCAGTTGGCACCAAAGAAGTTTTGAGATGATTTCAGTCATTCAAAAGCCACTTCGGGTTATTCTCGATGAGACCAGAACAGACCACCAGTGAGTTCGAGAGCTACCTCAGTAGCTAGTGTGGGTAATGTCAGATCAAATCAGCCCGAGTGTAAAAACTATGGTAAACGACATCTCGACAGTTTTAGATTACATGATCGAGCCTATTTTAATTATGGATCAACAGATCATTATATTCGAGATTGCCCAGGGTTAGCCGAAGAGAATCCAGTGCAAAACACGAGATCGGGTAATACTGCGGCTCGGGGTAGACCACTGAGAAATGCGGGTAATATGAGTGGCAGTCAGAGAGGAAACAAAGATACAACAGTCAGATCTGAGGCTCATGCACCTGCCAGAGCCTATGCCATCCGTGCGCAAGAGGAGGCTTTATCCCAAGATGTTATTACTGGTACATTCACTCTTTATGATACTAATGTAATTGCATTGATTGATCCTGGTTCTACTCATTGTTACGTGTGTGAGACATTAGTATTCAGCAAGACTCTACCTGTTGAGTCTACTGAGTTTGTGATTAGAGTGTCAAACCCCTTAGGCCAGTATGTTATGGTTGACAAAGTATGTAAGAATTGTCCCTTGATGGTTCGAGATCTTTGCTTTTCAACCGATTTGATGTTGCTACCATTTGATGAGTTCGACATAATTCTGGGTATGGACTAGTTGACTTTACATTATGCTGTCGTGAACTGTAAGAGAAAGACCATTGATCTTCGGAGTTAGAATGATGAGCTTATTTGGATTGAATATAGTGGTTTATATGGTTTACCTGCAGTAATTTCTTCGATGCTAGCTCAAAAAAATGTGAGAAAAGAGTGTGAAGCTTATTTTGTCTACGTGCTTGACAGTAAAGTGGCTAAAAGAAACATTGAATCAGTACCTTTTGTGTGCGAGTATCAAGATGTGTTTCTTGAAGAATTACTAGGTTTGCCACCTATTCGGGAAGTAGAGTTTGGTATTGAGTTAATGCCTGGGACGACTCTGATATCTATAGCTCCGTACAGAATGGCACCTATAGAATTAAAAGAATTGAAAGCTCAGTTACAAGAGTTGACAGATAGAGGTTTTGCGTGACTGAGTTACTCTCCTTGGGGTGCACTAGTATTGTTTGTGAAAAAGAAAGATGGAACTATGAGAATGTGCATTAATTATAGACAGCTCAATAAGGTGACTATAAAGAATAAGTATCCGTTGCCACGGATTGATGATCTGTTTGATCAACTGAAAGGGGCTATAGTGTTTTCGAAGATAGATTTGAGATTAGGCTACTAACAGTTGCGGGTTAAAGATTCAGACATACCAAAGACTGCTTTCTGAACGAGGTACAAACACTATGGGTTTTTGGTTATGCCTTTCAGACTCACTAATGCACCTGCTGTTTTCATGGATTTGATGAATCGGATCTTTAGACCGTATCTAAACCAGTTTGTGGTTGTGTTTATAGATGACATTATGATTTACTCCAGTGATGAAGCTGAACATGCTGAACATTTGAGACTTGTGTTGCTGAACATTTGAGACTTGTGTTGCAGACTTTCCGAGATAGGCAGTTGTATGCGAAATTCAGTAAATGTGAGTTCTGGTTAAGTGAAGTCTGCTTTCTGGGTCATGTGGTATCAGCATCGGGCATTCAAGTTGATTCGAGCAAAATTTCAACTATACTTGATTGGAAACCTTCGAGGAATGTTTCTAAAGTCTGAAGTTTCTTAGGACTTACTGGTTATTATAGATGGTTCATGAAAGGTTTCTCTATGATTGTAGCTTAGATGACAAAGCTATTACAGAAAGATGTTAAATTCGAGTGCTTAGAGAAGTGCCAGAAAAGTTTTGATCAGTTGAAAGCCCTTTTGATCGAAGCTCCAGTGCTAGTTCAACCAGAATCGAGTAAAGAGTTTTTTATTTATAGTGATGCATCCTTAAATGGTTTCGGCTGTGTATTGATGCAGGAAGGCAGAGTAATAGCTTATTCCTTGAGACAGTTGAAGCCATATGAGAGAAACTATCCGACACACGACTTAGAATTGGTAGCTATTGTGTTTGCATTAAAGATATGGCCCCACTATTTGTTCGGTGAGAAATGTCATGTTTATTCTAATCACAAGAGCTTGAAATACTTGATGACTCAGAAAGATTTGAATTTGAGACAACGTCGATGGTTAGCATTGCTAAAAGACTGGGAGCTTGTGATTGATTACCACTCGGGAAAGGCTAATATTGTTGCTGATACTTTAAGCCAAAAATCACTCGAGCAATGAATACGCATATGGCCATGTTAGATGATGGTTCAATAGTAGCTGAACTGAAAGCAAGACCATTATTTATTCAACAAATTTGTGATGCCCAAAATGTTGATAATAAATTGATCACAAAACGAGCTCAGTGTGAGACGGACGCTGATTCAGAATTCAGAGTTAATGCTAGTGACTGTTTGAGATTTAGAAATCGAATATGTGTTCCGAGGAATTCAGTGTTGATTCAGATGATTTTGAATGAAGCTCATAGCAGTCAGCTATCTGTTCACCCAGGTAGTACAAAGATGTATAATGATCTGAAACAACTTTATTGGTGGCATGGTATGAAACGAGACATTTCTGACTTTGTTGCAAGATGTTTAGTCTGTCAACAAGTAAAAGCTAAACATCAGGTGCCTTCAGGATTACTTTAGCCTATCATGATACCTGAATGAAAGTGGGATAGAGTCACAATGAATTTTGTATCTGGTTTGCCGTTGACACCGAGCAAGAAGGTTGCAATTTGGGTTGTTGTGGATAGATTGACTAAATCGACTCATTTTGTTTCGATACGTACGGACTACTCGCTGGATAAGCTGGCTGAATTGTATGTTTCTCAGATTGTGAGATTACATGGTGTACCTATATCTATTATTTCGGATAGAGTCTGAGGTTTGCATCACGGTTTTGGAAGTAACTGCAAGATGCACAAGGTACAAAATTACATTTCAGTACTGCTTTCCATCCGCAAACAGATGGCCAGTCTGAGAATTATTTAGATACTTGAGGATATGTTGAGATGTTTCATTCTTGAGTGTGAAGGTACATGGGAACGATACCTACCTCTGATTGAATTTGCGTATAATAATAGCTACCAATCGAGTATCAAAATGGCACCTTATGAAGCTTGGTATGGTTGTAAATGTCATATGCCATTGTACTGGATTGAGCTCAGTGAAAATAAGATACATAGGGCTAACTTGATCAGAGAAACTGAACAGAAAGTGAAAGTAATCTGTGAAAGTTTGGAAGCAGCGTCAGATCGTCAGAAATCTTATGCGGACTTGAAACGTAAAGATATAGAGTTTTAGATAAGAGATAAAGTCTTCTTGAAAGTTTCACCGTGGAGGAAAATACTCAAATTCGGTCGTAAAGGCAAATTGAGTCTGAGGCTTATTGGGCCGTATGAGGTTATAGAGCGTATCGGGCTGGTTGCTTATAGACTATTGTTGCCATCTGAGTTAGAAAAGATCCACAATATATTTCATGTTTCAATGCTTCATAGATACTGATCTGATCCTTCACATGTGATTAGTCCGTCTGAGATTGAGATTAAACCTGATATGACATACGAGGAAGAACCGATTCATATTCTGGCTCACGAGATTAAAGAGTTACGAAATAAGAAGATTCTGTTGGTTAAAGTATTGTGGCATAAACACGGTATTGAGGAAGCAATGTGGGAACTAGAGGATGCAATGAGAGAATGCTATCCGAACCTATTCACCGGTAAGATTTTTGGGGACGAAAATCCCTAAAGGGGAGAGTTGTAACAGCCCGATTTAGACCCTAATTGGAACGGTGGTTTCGGGACCATGAATCTGAGTCAGAAAAATATTTTAAAATTATTTTCTGTGTTTATTTTGTGTGAATTTATATCTGTGAAATTTTCGTGATTTAATTTTATCGTTTAGGTGTCCGATTAAATAAAAGGGTTTAATTGCGTAAAATGAAAATTTGGTGGTTATTTCTAAAATGGACTTATTTGTTAATGGCTTTTTAAGTGAGAACCTTTATGTGGTAAATAACCTACTTTCATGTTAGTTGGACGTTAATGGACATATATTATATAATTCCATTATTATTTCATTAAGGTTAAAATAGGAAATGAAATAAAATGTTATAATATATCATATTATAACATAATAAGAAAACCATGTTCATCATTCTTATTTCCTGATTGCCGAAGCAAAAGAGAAGAATAACAAGCTAGGGTTCGACCATCTATTTAGCTCAATCAAGGTTCATTTTTTGTTCGATTTTTGATAATTTCTATGTTTTTGAGATCGTTGCTTCGAGTACTACAAAACCCATGCTTGAATTTTTGATTTTGATGAATATTTTGAGTTGTGCCATTGTTGATAGCTTGTGATTTTTGTTGTTTGATGATGAAAAATGAAAGGTATGTTTTAGATTAACATGTTTTGTATTGGAGTTTTTGATGATTTTGAGTAATTAGGACTTAATTGCAAAAATAATAATTTGAGGGACTAAAATGTGAAATTAATGAAATATATGGACTTTTATGGTAATGGGTAAGATTCAACCAAACATGGGTATAAGAAAATTTTGCATATTTTGTGTTTTGTGTAATAGGGACTAAATTGTAAAAATTGTAAATGTCAGGGGTAAAATGGTAATTTTCTCATTTATGTGTTTTTGGACTAAATTGAATGAAAATATGTTTGAATGAGCTTAATTTGAATATGTGTAGATCAAGAACCAAAGAAATCAGATTTGGATCGGGGAAAAATGAAAGTTTTCGACTAGTCAATCTGTACTGATTTTTCGTTGTCCGAGGTAAGTTTATAAGCAAATAGACGTACTTCATTTTAATTAAATGTAAAGTATCGATGCTGAATTGAAATATATGATATTATAAATGTAATTTCCGAATATGTATAAGCTTCGTAATCATGTAAGTACATTCATTCTGATCGAGTTACGACGTTCGAAAGGCCCGTATGAACCTTAGGAATAGCTAGGAACATATGTCATGACATAGGATTCTGATATATGTGTGCAAGTAAGACCATGGCATCGATTTGTGATTCTGATATGTGTTTATGAGTAAGACCCTGTCTGGGACAGTGGCATCGATATGTGGCTACATGTAAGACCACGTCTGGGACGTTGGCATTGTACAATTTATGTGATTATCCGAGTGTCCTATCCAATTTGGAATGGTTCATCGGGAAAAGGTAAATTGTGTACGGATGTGTGAAAACGAGCTAAATGGCCAGGTATGAATTAGCTTGTTAGTTACTAGCAAAACAGTAAGTATATAGCGCGATATTTGCCTCAAGCCATGGATTATGCATATGTTGAATCAATGGGAAATTGCTATGTGTATTCGGCCTTTTGACTAAGTTAATTGAATATTATTGAAATGATGCCAAACTATGTACACATATGAGACCATGTATATTCGGTCACATATCAAGCTTAGGTATAAAAATTTTGTTGTGATATATGAGTTCAAATATTGGAGGTTATGTGAATTAGGTTTTTACAATGTTTATTGACTTGGAAAATTAAAGGTTAAAATGCTAATTTGACCACATGGATATTTGGCTAAAGTGATTTCTTTTATGTATGAAAATATACTAATAATGAAATTCATATGTTTGTGATTGAATATGGTAGTATTGATATAAGTTGATTTAGTTTGGTTGAATAGTTAATATTATTAAATTGTTTATTTGCTTATGAATTACTAAGTTGTGGTCACTTACTCTGTTATATAGATTTTTAAGTCAAGCTACAAGCTCAGGGACTGTCAGCCAAGCTCATCACACTATCTACTGTTTTGGTATCTTATTAGCTAAACTTAAATTATGGCATGTATAGGCTGGAACATATATTTTTGAAGTGTTGATTTTGGTTATGTATTAAAAGCCATGCGAAAATGGCTTGTTATTTATGTTTAGATTTGATTTTATGTGTACTTAGTTATAATGTTCATGATCTTGGTTTGATATATGCGATTATTGTAACACCCCAAACCTGGCCCAGACATTATTGCCAGATCTGACATGTCACATGGACTTACGACTTAGTATGCATTCGTTGGTTTAAGTGATTGGGGTGGCCTTTGTAAAAACAGCGGTTGAATGAAAAGCTAGTTTATCAATCTTCAGGCTATTCATTTGTTGTGCTTGTTGAGTCTTAGAAAACGTACATCAATTTTGAAAACCTACGTAGCCTAGTATAAATATAATCAGAAAATAAAACCATAGCGGAAAAAGAAATTTAAATAACGACCTTATTACAACTTAAAACTGAAAATTAAATCAGAATATAAAATAATAAAAATAAACTAACTCAGAAAAACAAACTTTGCAGATGATGTGGCCACTCCGAATCCCTCACAGCTCCAAGCCCACTATGGTTGGGGATTTCCTCTAGATATGAAAATAAAGGGTGAGTTCGGTAAACTCAGTGTGTAACATAACCCGACCATAGCCCAAAACAGATCAAACCTCAGAGTTAGACTTATCTGGGCCTTGGCCCAGTACAGAAATCAGAACGAAACCCATAGGCCCATAGCAGATACAGAACAAATATATCATGAATGTAGAAATCCCAACCCAGAGCCATCCATAACATCCCCGTACCAGCCTTACACCATGTGGGGAGACTACTCGACCCACCCAACCGCTACACACCACAGAAATTGCAGCGAGGCTGCTAGATATTGTGACGAAGTCACCAGATATAGATATTGTGGCTAGGCCACCAGAACAGATATATATATATATATATGGCGAAGCCACTAGATTGCAGTGAGGCTGCCAGATATTGTGACGAAGTCACCAGAACAGATATATGTGGCGAGGCCACCAGATTGCAGCGAGGCTGCCAGAACGCTTCCTCCATCAATATAGACCCATGTCCTATGCAACAGAAATGATATGTCATGGCATACGTATACAGAAACAGAACATTATGCTTTAAGAAAAAAAATAACCCTAGGGGAAAAATCGTAATTTTGCATGCATAAGGGTATTTCAGTAATTATTACCTATTACTAAGGTTTCATGCTCATTCTAACGTTTACCAAGTAATCATAAGTACTTACCTCGTCTTTTTACCAAAGTGGGCCCGTTGGCCCATTTTTAGCCCATTAAGCCCAAAACTACCATTGTGCACGAAAATGCACACTCTACACTCTAATCATCAAAATGCACCATATTCATTAATAACTGTCTCACGAGTGCTCGCACGCTCGCGAGTTCACAAAATACCAACGTCTCGGTATTTCAGATTTTACCGATTCAGTCTAAGGGAGGGTGTCGTTTACACACCTGGTTGATGACGATTGATGACGATATCTCCGACGCGATAATCCTAAAATCGATCACTAACACTTTAGACTTACGAATTAATGATAACTAACATAAATCCACATCAACTAACCCAATCATCACACAAGTTAGTCATTTACGCACGAGGGGCAAAATAGTCATTTAACACCCTAGGGGCAAAATGGTAATTTTACCCCACAAGGGTATCTCTGTAATTTTACCCTATAGAGGTATTTCAGTATTTCTACCCTACAAGGGTATTTCGGTAATTCTATCCTACAGGGGTATTTTGGTAATTCTACCCTACAGGGGTATTTCAATAATTCTACCCTACAGGGGTATTTTGGTAATTCTACCTTATAGGGGTATTTTGGTAATTCTACAACTTATCCACTTGGGCCTACGGACCCATTGGGACCACATGCCCCATTTTAGCCCATCGCGGCCCGAAATAACCGTCCTACTACTAGAGTAATGAGAAATACACACCTGTTAGGAGACTGCAGTTAATCTGCGCTCCAAACACTCTTAGCTGACGCCCAACCCAAACGAACACGTCACAAAGCGAAAGGGATCAGCCAAGAAGGGTATGCCTACTCTCCTCATGGTTTGCTCTATTTAAAGCTAGCTCTCCATCTACTGTTATGTTAACTTCCCGATGTGAGATCCCTCTATCACCAGAGTTTAAAACCAACACCAACTCTTGCCGTCACAACATAGCAAAATAATCAACCTTTGCGTGCCAAGGGATTCGAACCAAAGTCCTCTCACATGCCAACCACGCCACCACCACTAGGCCATGAACTCATTTGTGTCATAAATCCAACACATTAAACTTTAAAGCGCACCTACTTGCTTCCAGATTTATTGAAAAGAAAAACCAAAATATATTGCAAGAGCCAAGACTTGAACCTTAGGCCCCTTGCTTCCTCTATGGCGTCACTTCCTTGTCCCCTAAGTGGTGCCACCTTGCCACTACACCACACTCCTTTTTGTGTCATCTTTTACCCTTTTACTCTTAAAAGCCCAAACGCCAATTGCATCACCTGTTCATAAAAATAAAATTTCAGAGACTACCACGGATTTAACTTAAGTTTGGGCCTTCCAAAGGCCCACTAACCTACTAAAATATATATATTTTAACCAACCAGAACACACACAAATTTTAAAAATCACAGAAACGCAGAAAACCCGAAAATTGGGGCATTACAATTATGCTTGATTATGGTTTGATTTGTGGAAGTATTTTTTGTAATGAAAATGGCTTTATTTTTAGGCTTGAATTCGATTTGGGTTGAATTACTGCTTAAGTCTTTTTGATAAATAAGCTATATGTTATGGTTGTTTAAAATCTTTATGTTATTTTGAAAGTGTATTTGAATGTATATAGCTTGCAAAGGTATTTTGTGGTTCGGCCATATGTTTATAATGGATGTTAATTATGCTAGGATTGCCATGTGTTTGTTAAGTAAAAATTATGTCATATGCTGGCAATAAATTGATGACCATTATAATTTATACTAGAACATGTGTATATGTGATATCCGGCCACATTGATTTAGTTGAAGTTTTATTTAGACTTTACTGGTGTATAAGGTGATTATATTATGGATGATATGTATATATGTAAAAATGTGTGTGGCTGTATTTTTATACTTGCAAGTTGCTTATAAGTTTGAAAATAGGTACAAATGATCCATGATAGGCGAATAGACTAGATTAATGAGGAGTTTGGTGATGATAAGAATAGGCGTGCTTAAATATTCGGCCATGACATGTTGATGAGCTTTTATATGACTTTATATGTATATATACTTGGTATATTAGTTAGTTAATAATGGAAAAATGTAATGTGATAAATAAAGTGATGGTTAAATGTATGCTAGCTTAAATTATTCGGTTGTTAAATAGTAGGCGTAGCATGTATTGTATGAACATATTGGTCGGTTGCTTAATATGTAATTAATGCTGTGTAGTTTTTATTTTTAGGGTAAAACGCATACCATTATATTTGCATTAATAGCACATTTGACCAAGTTATAATGTATTAGATATGTATGCGTGATTGCATATTAAATTATGTAATATGTTACAATTGGTTTGTTATAAGCCTAAACAGGTGTAGTTATACATGCTTAAATGTCAGATCGAAAATATAGTAAATTTCACATGTTTTGATATTGAGTTGTCATTATGTCCGAAAATTAGTAAGTTGAGTTGGTGAAACATGTTACATCTATTATATGCTAGTTATTTATTAAACCATTGAATAATTACATATTTTCGAATGGATGTAAATAAATATATATATTAAAGTCTAATATACGGTTAATGATGTGACATATGTTATGTATATGCATAAAATGTAAATTCAAACTGTAAAGTGAAATGCTTATTTGCCCGAGCTGTGATATGATCGGTAACGTCTCGTAGCCTAATCCGGCGACGGTTACTAGCTAGGGGTGTTACATCACACACCCATGGGGCAGTCCGAGTGTCACACACTGCCTAGACACACGCCCGTGTGTCTACCCATGTGGACCTTGTTAGGCTATTTTCCAAGCCTTTGGTCACCCTCTATCATCCTCATACTCTTATGGATTATCATAATACATAACAAGGCCTAATTATCCATCCCATATAACCTTGATATATCTCAATACATGTAAACCTCATCTCATCGGTTTTATACATGCTAGGTTATTCCCCTTTATATTAAGGATTTCTATGTCTTACAATACAATTATGATTGGCTCATTACCTTGACTCATTGCCAATTATAACCTAGCCACCCCTTGTGATTTGATCACATTACATATACTTAATTGTGATATGCCATAATTAATTATCACAAGGACATTTGGACATAAACATGCACAAATTTGTAGGTCATAACCTACATCAAAATGAGCCAATTCCCATGGCCATATACAAGTGAAAATGTATACTTATATAAGCCTTCCTGTTGGCTAATCAAATGACACATATCACAAAATAACAAAAGCCCTATACATGCCATTGAAAAAAATAAAATTATCTATATACCAAAGCTAGACAAGATGATAGTGTGTTGATTCTCCAACCGTCTTCCAATCTTTACGAGTCCTCGAGCTCTGTAAGACAGGGAAAAGAGAGGGGTAAGCATTTACATCCTTAGTAAGCCCGAATGACTGGAAAGTAAACTTACCGATTAATTAGCATGCATCCATATTAGGCAATAAAACCAACAAGCATGAAATAGTTTCCCTATCACATGCACTCAATCGACAAGTTAGTTCCATAACAATACACCATGTAATTTGTCTTAGATGAACTCATCATCCAACATTTTCATTTTTATATATCATGTTAATCCCGTTGAGTATCTTAGAAGTCTCGATGGATTATCCATTTACTGTCAAGTCATAAGAGCGATTATCTTAAGTACGCACTCCCGCGAACCTCACATCTTACGGCGGGCTTACGAGTCTTGGCTAAATCCCCTGTAATATCAACTCATAGGGTGATGTCGGGATTACCAGTCCAGGTTAAATCCCTTGTAGCGACAAACACCCGTAATTAGCTCAGATCTGAACTACCAGTGCAGGCTAAATTCAGACTCTAGTCGGATTACCCGTCTGGGCTAAATCCACAATGAACATATATTCTTCGGGAGGCTCGATCACTCAAGGAACACTCATCTGGACTAGATCTTTTCTTTATTTGAGATCAACGGATTACCCGTCTAGGCTAAATCCTTTTTCTACAACACATGTAGGTTCTCAAATCATGTAAGCCGTGGTTTATCCATCGAATTTCCCTTTTACTTCAGTTGGGACATTTATTATCATATCATTATTATTAACATATTTCATGGATTTTCATGCCATCATTATAACCAATTATTATACATTCGTAGCACATGCAATTAGGCATATTAATTGTTTACTTAAAGTTATTCAAACTTACCTGGTATTCGTTTCGGTTTCGCGTTTCGGTTATCCCAAAACCTTTTGTTTTCCTTAATCGACCTCCGGAATTTGTTCCTCGGGGTCTATAACAATAAAAATAAATCATCAATATTTCATATTACTCTTCTCGGGCCCAAATTTCTCCCCTAAACAAAATGACCGTTTTGCCCCTAACCTTTCACATTATTTATGATTTAGTCCCTAGGCTTGTAAAATGAAATGCATGAATTTTATACATTACCCAAGCCTAGGCGACTGTCCTTTCCTCTTATGGCAGCCCACATTTTTCCATTATTTCACATTTCTACCACATATTTTACACCTTTTGCAAAAAGGTCCTTTTAGGGGTTTTTCATGAAAATCACCTAGAAAAAGATGTTTAACACACATCCAACTTTCATATTCATCCATAAAACATCAAAGAATAAACATGTCACACATGGTTCACTTTACATACATGAACCCTAACTCAAAATATGGGTAGAAATGGAGAGAGTAAGTTACCGGGATTTCAAAAATACGAAGAACATTAAAAACGGGGCTAGAAAGCACTTACTATTGAGCTTGTAAAGCTTGAAAACCCTAGCCATGGAGAACCCCAATTTTTGGCAGCAACATGGAGAGAATGGGCAGATTTTTTGGCTTATTTTCCCATTTTATTTCATTAATTAGCCAAATGACCAAAATGCCCTTAAGCCCTTTCTTTCAAATTTTATCCATACATGCCCATTTGTGTCCAAAAACTTATAAATTGGGAAAATTACTCTTTAAGGACTTCTAATTAATAATCTAAAGCAATTTCATGCAAATTTCTTTTAGAATCCAAGTTTTGCACTTAATTCAATTTGGTCCTTATTTTCCAATTGGACACCTTACTCATAGAATTTCCTCATGAAACTCTAGCACATGCATATTTTCATATTCTAGACCTCATAATAATCATAAAAAAATATTTCAATGTTAGATTTGTGGTCTCGAAACCACTATTTTTACTAGGCCCTATTTTGGGATGTTACAAAGTTCGTGTAACTTGAATGTATACTTTTAAATCTTATAATTTATGCTCTTTGATGTTACAAGATTTTGATAGTCATGGTCTAATAATTCATGATATATGAATGAAATGATGAAAAGAGGACTAAAAGTCTCGGTTGAATGAAAAGGATGTCTGATGGATTTTCCTAAAAAGGAATTGACGGTAAAAGGATCTAGCCTAGACGGGTATTCCTTAGGTGATCTAGCATCCCGGAGAATATGTGTTTAAATGGATTTATCCCAGACGGGTAATTCGACCAGGATTTAAATTTAACCTGGACTAGTAATTCAGATCTGAGCTCATTAGAGTAATTATCGTTGCAAGGGATTTAGCCTGGACTGGTAACCCCGACATTGCTCTATGAGTTTATACTACGGGGGATTTAGCTTGGACTGGTAATCCCACCGTAAGGATTGAGGTTCACGGGAGTGTGCTCGTTGAAAAGGTTACTAATATGAATTGACAATAAATAATTTAGTATATTATAAGTGTACTAAGGAATATCCATCGAGAATCCGAGGAATTCTATGGGATTAATATGAGAAATGGAATTGGAATGCTTGTAATGATGAGAACATCTATGACCATTATTATCATGTATTGTTATGTGACTAACTTGTATGATTAAGTATATATGCCATGAGAATTAACGATGTTCATATTAAGCTCTACTGTGTAATCGAGTATGGGATCCATGAAATGGTGAGTTCATGACTAGTTGAAAATGATATTATGATAGTGATCATTATATTGCACTAAAATAGTTTTGGACAGCAGTAGTCATCCGACTTTGAAGATCCACCAAAAATGGTGGAAATCGAACTAGAGGTTGAATTAAATATGAAATTAAATCTTATTGAGTCTAGTTTCATATAAAGGAAACATTGTAAGCAAAGGAATTTCATATTATGAGATATTTTAATTTTTGTGAGATAGGGTCAAAATGAGTTTGGAATCCCCTATTCTGACTTGGGAAAATCACTAGAAATTGTACAAAAATAATTATGGGTTAGAATTCATATGACTAAGTCCTTAATTATCTGTTTTCAAGAGAAACAGACAGGAACATTATCCGAATCCCGTACTAAGAGATAAATTAATTTTATTGAAGAAAGGTCGAAGTTGTCAAACAGCGAAATAGGGGAGACTTTAAAGAATAAACTGTATTTATTGGCTAGACCAAAAATTTTAAAAATTTTATGGTAAAAAGATATGTGAGTCCAATTTCAGTAAAAATTAGTGGATCTTAATTTGGATTTCTATAGCTCCAGATATAAATAAATTGGTAACTATGTGTGACAGCCCAAAATTGACCCTAGTCGGGAAGTGGTTTCGGGACCACAAAACCGAGTCTTATAAATAATTAAAGATTATATTCTGTGTTTATGATGTGCGTAAATGCTTGTGTGATAGTTCCATACTTTAATTTGGTCAGTGTATGTGGAATTTATTAGTAGGGACTTATGTGAGACAATTTGGAAATATGCTAGGCAAGTGTTCAAGTGGCCCATTAATATATGTGGGAAAGTGTTTGTCCTTGCATGTCAAATTAGCCAAATTAAAGCATAGTGGCTGGCCATGCTATGGGTGGAAACATGTCACCAACATGTTATGCTAGTGATGTATGCTAAGAAAAATAAAATAAAGAGCATGGTAATTAAACAATGAAAGGAAGGGTGATGAAAAAAAAATGGTCTCATCCATACCCCCCCTTGTTGCCGTGAGTTGAAGAAAGAAAACAAAAAAAAATGTGTTCATTCTTGAACACCTTTGGCCGAATAGAGGAAAGAAAGGAAGGGGAAAAGCTTGAGAAAATCGCCTATGGTGGTTTGCTAGACTAAGGTATGTTTGATGTTGTTCTTGAGATGCATGCATGTTTTAGTAGTTGACTTGAGTTCTAAAAACCCATGGTTCAATTTTGTGGATTGATGATGATTTTGTGTTTTGCCATTGATGAGTGCTTGAGCTTTTTGATAGTTGTTGATGAAAAGTGAAAGATATGTTAAAGATTAATATGTTTTGTGTTGAAGTTTTTGGTGATTTTGAGTAGTTAGGGCTAAATTACAAAAATAAATTTTTGAAGGACTCAAAGGTGAAATAAATGAAATGTATGGACTTATATGGGTACTAGGAAGATTCGGCCCTTAAGGAGTGTGACCAAACTTTGTGTATTTTGTGTTTTGTGGAATAAAGACTAAATTGTGAAAGTGCGAAATATTAGGGGTAAAAATGTAATTTACCCATTTATGCGTTATTAGACTAAATTGAATGAAAATATGTTAAAATGAGATTTATTTGAATATGTTAAGATCAAGAAACCAAGGAATTGGATTTAGATCGGGGAAAATCGAAAGTAGTTGAGTAGCCGATCATTTAGTCGACGACATCCGAAGAAAGTTTATAAGCAATTAGATATTAAAATTTCGGAATAAATGTTAGCTATATATGCTGAAATGGAAATATGATAAATGTATATATATAGCTGAATGTGATATGTGTGAATTATATGTTAAATTAAGGCTTGGTAAGCTAGCTATTAAGGTGAAATGCTAATGTTAGTATTTGATTTGGTAATAATCTGTTTGGGGACAGCAGCAGTAAGGTGATTTTGGAAAATCGCCATAATTTGTAGGAGTTGAATTAGAAGCTGAGTGAATTATGCCATTAAAGCTTGAAGAGTCTATTTTCTTACAAAAGAAACTATAAAAACAAAAGAGTTACCGATCTTGAGATATTTGAAGTATTGTGGGGCTGAGTCAAAATGACTACTAGATTCCCTGTTCTGTTTTTAGAAAATCATTATAAATTGTAAAAAAATGATTATAAGATAAAATTTATATGCTTAGACTCCTTAATGAGTCTAGTTTCAAATGAGATCAACTACAACACATTTTGAATTCTGTAAAATGAGAAATTTGATTCGTAGTGAAGAGTGGTCAGAATAGTCAAATAGTGAAACAGGGGAAATTTTAAGAAAAATCTGGTATTGATTGGCCAAGCCTAAAATTCTGAAAATTTTATGGATGGAAGATATACGAGTCTATATTCAGGGAAAATTAATGGCTAGTGATTTGGAGTTTTTTAGCTCTAGTTATAAACAATTTAGCGACTACTGCTCAGGAAAACAGCTCGTAGTGAATATGTGATTTTGTTGTAAACATTAATGAAAATTTGCCAATGAGTTATTTATTGATTATTATAAAGCTTACTATAATCTATGTGTGTGAAAGTCAAATCAATATATATATTATTCTGAAAGTAATGCTTGAATAGTCGATTAATGACTATTTTAAATTTTGTCGAACTTAAGCTCAAGAGAAAAAGGGAACTAGATCCGATAAAGGCAAAGAAAAGATCACTGAGTAGCCGAGTTGGAACCGTCTTACCCAACACAAGGTAAGTCATTAAGCATGTAGTTGGTATTATTTCAAATGGTCATAATGTTTATGTATTGATGCTGAATGGAATGAATAAATATACATATATATATGCATGTACGTATGTGATGATGAAATTGTTGAATGAAAAGAAAAGAGGTAAGATGTACTGAGTTGTTGATCTCGGCACTAAACGTGCGGGTATAACCATTTATGACCATGAGATTGGCGCTAAGTGCGCGGGATTAAATTGTACAGCACTAAGTGTGCGATTTGACTATGTTGCACTAAGTGTGCGAAATGAATATGATGCACTAAGTGTGCGAATTGACCATGCGGCACTAAGTGTGCGAGTTTGACTATGTAGCACTAAGTGTGCGATTTGATTACGTAGCACTAAGTGTGCGAGTTGATTATATAGCACTGAGTGTGCGGGCTCAATATACATTCGTGAATCATTATGGACACTATGTGTGCGACACTATTGAGTCGATCGCGGACAGCGGATCGGGTAAGCGTCTTGAGTACATGGCTAATAGGTGCTATGCTTATACTTGGTGTTGAGCTCGGTAAGTTTGAACCTATGTGACAAATATACTTGAAGTCACGTACATAAAATTTATCGTAGGATGGGTGAAAGGCCGTTTAGTCGTTGATTGTAACGAAAATAAATTGATTTATGAAATTGCCTCAATGTCCTATTGATGAGTATATGGAATGTGAATGCATGAATTGATATGAAACTGAATCGATAGGTTGGAGGAACTATGGTATGGTTCGGTATGGATGGAGTAAATTGTCTCGTTCGATTTTGTTTCCTCTTGTGATAATGTTATTGATGGATGGTAGTGCATTGCTTATGACTTACTGAGTTATAAACTCACTCGGTGTTTCCTTGTCACCCATTATAGGTTGCTTGGACTCATCTATTTTTGCGGGGTCAGGCCGTCATCGAAGTCATCACACCGGATAGCAAGTTTTGGTACTTTCTTCTTAGTTGGCTTAGAAGAACATTTTGGCATGTATAAGCTATTACGTTGTGTTTGAACTTTGGCATGTAAACTTTAAGCCATGCGAAAATGGCACGAATGTTCGATTGAGTTGGATCAAGGGTAGGCATGAAATGGACCTAGTTACTTTCGTAACAGATGCTGGCAGCAGCAGTGTCATGAGATTGAAAAATCACTAAAAATAGTAGGACTGGAATTAATTGATGAATAAATTATGTAATCGAAGCTCGATGAGTCTGTTTTCATGAGGAAGTAACGAAAAGATCATATGGGCAGTATATTAAGAGATAATCAGATTTTTGTGGGACAGGGCCAGAACGGTTTCTGGATTCCCTGCTCCGACTTTGGAAATTCAATATAAATTAACCAGAGATAATTAGGGGTCGTACCATATATGTACAGATTCCTCTCTGAGTCTAGTTTTCATAGAAACAAACGGCATCAGTATTGAAGCCCCGTGCAGGGAGATATCCAGGTCGTAATGGGCAAAGGTCAGTGTAGTCGACCCCTGCAACATGGGAGACTTTGACTAATAAACTGTACAAATTGGCCCGACCAAAAATTCTAGAAAAAAATACATAGATGGGCACATGAGTCTAGTTTCTGGGAAAAATCACAAAACTGATTTTCGAGTTACGAAACTCAAGATATGATTTTTAAAACGACTAGTACACAGATTGGGCAGTGTCTGGAAAATAAATTTTATAAGGGGTTAAAGTCAGTTAACACCTCGTGTTCGACTCCAGTGTCAGTTTCGGGTTCGGGGTGTTACACTATGACTCGAGAAAACAGCATGACAAGAATACAAGTAAAAGTATAATTATGATTGTATGATCTTGAGAAGCATGTTGGTATATTGCTTATTATTTTCATATGGACTTGCTAAGCGTAAAGCTTACTCCCACCTTTTCATTTCTTTAGTGTTGTCACGTTTGCTCGGGTTTGGAGATTGTCAGAGGTAGCATCACGCTATCAAGCCATCACCTTTGGAGTGTTAATATGTATAAGTTAAGTGTATACAAGTGAATGGCATGTATAGGGACTTAGTTTTTATGATAGATGCTACTAGAAATTAGCCAAATGTATTGGCATATATCGATTCATTGTATATAGCCATGAGATGTGGCTTATAATGGTTATGGCTTGTAAGCCTATTTATCCATACAATGAGTTAATACCTTGTGATGTGATTATACGTATTATTATGAATGGGTAGTGTATGGCATATGTACACGATGAATGCCCTAGGACCATTCGAGGTGGTCATGGCCATGGAATAAATGTGTGGCATGGTAATAAGTTGATAATGATTGAACATGAACATTATTGAATAAGTAGATATTAAGTTTTGTGTAAAATATTATGGTTAATTGGTAAAAATGGTCATCAATATGATAAGACTATTGAGTGTGAATTGGTAAGCCCAACTTGGTGTAACATGAGTATATGTGATAAACACTTGTATGATAACATGCAAATCCTTTAATTGAATTTCACTAAATAATGATTAACCATTAAATTGATGTTATAATTGTGCCCATGATATGTTTAAGTATGGGAGAGAATTAAGGACAACAAAAGGCTTGGAAAATAGCCTAAGTGTTGGCCACACGGGTAGAGACACGGCCATGTGTCTTAGCCGTATGGAGGACACGGCCTAGCACACGGGCGTGTGGCTTGGCTGTGTGGTTCATGATCACGTCATAGTCAGAGAGTTACACAGCCTGAGGACACGGGTGTGTGAGGGCACACGGGTGTGTCCCTGTGTCCATGCGGGCGTGTGACTCTGCTTCAGGGAAAAATTTTATAAATTTTCCTGAACTTTCCAAAGTTCCCAGTTTAGTCCCTAACTACTTTCAAAGCTCGTTTAAAGCCTCGTAGGCCCATATAAGGGACTTTAAGATAGAAATTGAGAAGTTTTAAATTTGAACGAAATTTTATGACTCGGTTTTGCATGTTAGTGAATCTTTGATTTTGGTAACACTTCGAACCCTGTATTGGCCTCGAATACAGGTAAGGGGTGTTACAGGAAAAGTTTCTTGAAGTCTTTATACATGATTTATCTGTGTTTGGCAATGATTTTGAGGATTGTTTGAAAAATCTAGAATTAGTTTTCTGTCGATGTTAAGAAACGAATCCTATTTTAAATTGGGAAAAATGCAACTTCATGGTTCGTGAAGGAATTATTTTGGGGCATAAGATATCACAAAGAGGAATTGAAGTTGACAGAGCAAAAATTGACGTGATAGAAAAATTGCCACCTCCCGTTAATGTTAAGCGTATTATAAGTTTCTTAGGTCATGCAAGTTTTATAGAAGATTCATTAAGGATTTTTCGAGGATATCTAAAACCTTGTGCATTTTGTTGGAGCAAAATAGGACTTTCAATTTTGATGAACATTGTTTCGTAGCCTTCGAAGAGTTAAAAGAAAAAACTTATGTCAGCACCAATTGTAGTAGCTACAGAATGGACACTACCCTTTGAACTTATGTGTGACGGCAACAATTACGCTATAGGAGCCATGTTGGGTAAAGGAAAGGCAAAATACTATGTGCAATATATTATGCTACCAGAACTTTATTAGACGCGCAACTTAATTACAACACTATAAAAAATGAATTATTGGTTGTGGTGTCCGTATTCGATGAATTTCATTATTATCTAGTTGGTATAAAGGTCATAGTCTACATAGATCACTCTGCTATTAAGTATCTAATGAGCAAGAAAGATGCTAAGCTGATGTTAATTAGGTAGATACTTTTGCTACAAAAGTTTATCTTGGAAATTAGAGATCGGAAAGGAGCTGAGAATCAAGTGGCTGATCACTTGTCGAGGTTAGAATCTAGAAATGAATATCGTCATGACACATTTATTAAAGAAGAATCTTCAAAGGAACAACTATTAGTTGCCGCGGCATTACCTTAGCATGCCTATATAGTGAACTTTTTAGTGAGTGGTGTGTTGCCACCCGATCTCAACAGTCAAAGAAGATGAAAATTTCTTCATGATACCAAGCACTATTATTGGGATGAACCTTTCTTATTTAAACATTGTGCTGATCAAATAATTAGGAAGTGTGTTCTTGATGATGAAATACGTAGCATTTTGCAGTATTGTCTTTTAGCTCCGTGTGGAGGACATTTTAGAGGGATAAGAATTGTACCAAAGTACTTTAGTCAGGATTTTATTGGCCAAGTATGTTCAAGGATGCTAATGAATTCTAACTGTCATACAGCTGTTGTCAATGAATAGGAAATCTATCTAGGAGATACGAAATGCCATTACAAAGTATACTAGAGATTGAGTTGTTTGATGTATAGGGAATAGACTTTATAGGTCCATTTCAACCATAAGTGGGCCAATTGTACATACTGTTAGCAGTGGACTATGTCTCTAAGTGGGTTTAGTCCATTGCCCTTCCTACTAATGATGCAAGGTCACTAATGAAGTTTTATCACAAGAACATTTTCACAAGATTTGGTAAACCTAGAGTTGTTATTAGTGTTGAAGGGTCTTATTTTGATTGCAAGTTGGTAGCTAATGCTTTGCATTGATATGGGGTGAAACATAAGATTTCCACAGCATATCACCTCCAAACAAATGGACAAGTTGAAATTTCTAACAGAGAAATTAAAAAATTATAGAAAAACTGGTGAATCCCACTCGTAAGGATTCGTCTACCAGATTGGATGAAGCTTTGTGGGTGTATGATACCACATACAAAACACTGTTTGGGATGTCACCTTTTAAGCTTGTCTATGGCAAGCCATGTCACCTTGCTGTTGAACTTGAGCACAAAGCATTTTGGGCTATTAAAAAGATGAACATAGGTTGGGTCGCTACTAGCCATAAAAGGTTATTAAAATTGGATGAAATGGAGGAGTTTCAAGAACAAGCATATGAGAATGCTCTCTAAGTAGGCACGACAAAGGAAACTTTCCAAGGTAATTTGAATTTGGACAACATATATTGTTATTCAACTCTAGGCTCAAATTATTCCCATGTAAATTAAAATCTCGTTGGTCAGGTGCTTTCTAAGTAGCCCAAGTATATCCTCATGGAGTTGTTAATATCAAAGACTTGAAAACGGAGGTCACATTTGAAGTTAATAGACAACGCCTAAAGCACTATTCGGGTGCCTATGTGGATCGAGACAAGTACTCCATTGACCTCTGAAATGTTTAAGCTAACAATTTCTTTTGTCTTTCTTTTCTTTAATTACTTTAATTTTATTTATTTTATTTATTTAATATTTTTTCCATTTCTATTTTTATTTTTGAGTAGTTTTCTATGATTTCCAGAGATAGAATAAAGAACGTGAACTTAGTAGTCGTGATATTAAGAGGAGTTTGCCCTAGCATTACGGCAAACTGGGTAAATGGATAACGTGGTATGAGGTAATATGGGTTGACCAAGCAAAAAAGTCCAAGGGAGAGATTTGTTTTTTGGTAGCTAGGCCAATTTTGTTACTTGGCGAGCCCATAGAAGAGATGTTAAACTTTTTTTAAGACTAGGTCACTTCACATTCCTCCCTCCAAAATATTATTAATTTCTTCCTTTCCTCCTCCATGTCATGCAGCTTCATTAGCATGTTTCATTTTTGCTGAACTATCATCAATATCTCCCTTATTTTCCTCTTCTCAACTGCTCACGTCTCTTAAATTTCTCCTAAAATTTTCATTTTTACTATTCTTTCTCTTCAATCTCTCCTATCATTTCTTCCACTACATTCTCCAAGATTTCTTCCATTCTTCTTCAATAGCTCATGTCAGAACTGCCTCTAAAACTATTGAACCATCAAGGGCTTTTTGTTTAACAGTGCCACAGCCACAAAATAAAATAACAACATTGCAAAGTGCCTTTTTTTGTTTTGAGTAAGAGCTCTTGTTCAATGACAAACCATACATGGGATATGACGAATCTGTGTCTTCCATAGTAGAAAAGCAGGGGTGGAGTATTTTCTAGTTGCACCACAAGGAGTTTTGAGGAAAATTGTTAGAGAATTTTATATCACTATCAGTTCTCCAGATTCTCCTTTTATCTACGTAAGGGGCACTTATGTTCCTTTCAATAAAGATCATATTAATGCATAGTTTGGTATTGCTGGTGTGCAAGATGAACACACATTGTTTGCTGACAATATCACTCTTGAGGGTTTAACCCAGGTATTAGATGATTTATGTATTGAGGGTCCATAATGGATTGTTTCTAGCCAAGAGTGTTATACTACTGAGAGGGCCTATTTGAAGCCTTTTAGGAAAGTACAGTATCATTTTCTGAAGAGCAGACTTATGTCATCTATGCACAATATAACTGTTTCAAAGAAGAGGATGCTTTTACTACACTCCATATAAAAGGGAGAAGAACTAATGTCGGTAGGATCATTTTTTAGGAGGTACACCGGTGTGCCGAGAAGAATGCTGGTAGCTTTAACTTCCACTCTCTTATTACTGCTCTATGTCGAACCGCTCGAGTCCTTCTTAATACGAATGAGGATATCACCTCTAACAAGGGTGGACTGTCCAAGACCATCTTTGCCAAGATCCAAGGCATTGATGCTGCCAAGGTAACTTAGCATAGTCGGGCCACCACTTCTACTGCTGCGCATTCTCCTATGACAGCACCTTTAGTTTGTTGTAGCTCCCTCGAACAGTAAATGTTGCACTCTTTAAAGCAGTTGGAGTAGAAGATGTCCCTTTTTGAAATTTAGCAGTTTCACCTAGCTGAAGATATGGTTTAGGCCTAACAGCAACAAGCTCAATATTGGACTTATTTGAGGAGTAGGGATTTGGCTATCGGGAGATCCCTACAAAAATAATTTTACAAAGCCAATGTCAGAATCTCCTATATTCCTTGCCACTTTGCTCCCATTCTCTTATGTTGCTGAGAAGGACACTCAAACTGCTGTCAGGGAGCCCACTCAAACTGCTATTGAAGAGCCTAAAAAGATGACATCCCTAAATATTGACAAGGATGATGAAGAAGAAAAAGATGACATTACCACTACTGCCACCACCAAAGGTAAGGACCCTGTTCCACCTTCGCCTCGGGCTTCCGTAACTGCACAGGACCATGACATTGATCGTGCGATCAATGAGCTCATGGAAACTGATAAGGAGGGGGAAGAAATGAACTCCAAAAAGAGGAAGTGGAGATATAAAGTTAGTGCCCATAAATCCACTCGTCAGGTAGAATGAAGTACCTACATGCTAGTCCAAGCCAGCTAAGTTTTCTATTTCATTCATGCATCTTGCATTTCATTTCTTTTTCCATGACGTTTGTTGTAAAAATTTCTCTTTTTGTTGTTCTCTTATATATTTGGTCATGCATTGAAGACAATGCATCCCTTAGGTTTGGGGGTGCGTTGTTCATTTAGGCTGCATTTTATATTTAGTATGTATGATCATTTTAGTGTAGTTAAATTTGTTTTTCAACTACAATGTAACTATCAAGTTTTGTTTGCCTATGAGGAGTACAATCTGCATTTATGATGTTCGATGATGAGCTTAGATTCTTTAATGCACCTAGAACATGTGACAGTGGATTAGGTGAATTTAGATTAGGATTGGTTGTGTAACACCCCGAACCCGAGACCGTCGCCGAAGTCGAACACGAGGTGTTAACAGACTTCAAACCACTTATAAAAAAAATTTCCCAGACAAACTGCCAATCTGCGTACTAGTCGCTTTAAAAATCATATCTTGAGTTCTGAAACTCGAAATCTAGTTCCGTAAATTTTCCCTGGAACTAGACTCATATGCCCATCTACATATTTTTTCTATAATTTTTGGTCGGGCCAATTAGTACAGTTTATTAGTCAAAGTCTCCCATGTTACAGGGATCGACTACACTGACCTTTGCGCATTACGACTTGGATATCTCCCTGTACAGGGCTTCAATACTGATGTCATTTGTTTCTATAGAAACTAGACTCAAAGGGGAATCTATGCACATATGGCATGACTTCTAATTATCTCTGGTTAATTTATAATGAATTTCCAAAGTCGGAATAGGGAATCCAGAAATCGCTCTGGCCCTATTTCACAAGAGTTTAATTATCTCCTAACATACAGCTCATATGGTCGTTTCGTTTCTTCTATATGAAAATACACTCATTGAGCTTTGATTACATAATTTATTCATTAATTAATTCCACTCCTACTATTTTTAGTGATTTTTCAATCTCACGTCACTGCTGCTGCCAGCATCTGTTACTAAAGCAACTATGCCTATTTCATGATTTCTCCTTGATCTAACTAGTAATTCATCATACATATCACAAATTATGATCATGACTAGCCATGCCAAAGGCTAATCATTGTCAAACATCTCCCTACTACACTATTGCCATATCATGAATTTTAACACCAAAAATAATCAACCATGACATATGGCATAAAAATCGAATTACCAAGACTTACGACCTAACATTATAGAACCAAATCCAACCGAACATTTATGCCATTTTCGCATGGCTAAAAGTTTACATACCAAATTTCAACAAAACATATTAGCCTATACATGCCGAAATGTTCTCCTAGACTGACTAAAAAGAAGATACCAAAAGTTGCTAGCCGGTGTGATGACTTCGATGACGGTCCCAAGCACGCAAAAAGACGAGTCCAAGAAACCTAAAGTAGGCGACAAGCAAACACCGAGTGAGTATATAACTCAGTAAGTCATAAGCATTACATAATCATCCATTAATAAATTATCACATGAGAAAACAAGTGAAAAGGGGTTAATTCTCTCCACCCATACCAACTATGCCATGGTTCCTTAGACCTTTCGGCTCAATATCATACAAAGTACTACATCAATTTTTCATATGCTACTCAACATGGTATTTGAGGCATTCTCCATGGATGCTTTCATTCTCGTTACATTCATGCAACTAAATAACATTCCCTCTATTCCACGATGAATCTCATGTACGTCACTTCAAGTATAATTATCACATAGGTTCAAAACTTATCAAGCAAGAATTCCAAATATAAACATAACGTCTATTAGCCACGAACTCAAGACACTTACTCGTCCGCTGTCCGTGACCAACTCAATAAGGTCGCACACTTAGTGTCAATAGTGCTTCAAAAACATATAGTAAGTCCGCACACTTAGTGTTATATAATCAAACTCGCACACTTAGTGCTTAATAATCAAACTCGCACACTTAGTGCTTACATAATCAAACTCGCACACTTAGTGCTATATAATCAAACTTGCACACTTAGTGCTATGCAATTTAAACCCGCACACTTAGTGCCAATCTCATGATCATAATTGTTTATACCCGCACACTTAGTGCCGAAATCTACATTTCAATACACCTCACCTCTTTTCTTTTTCATTCAATACTTTCATCACCCCATGCATACGTGTATATATATATTTATCATTTCATTCGACATAATTACATAGACATTATGACTATTTAAATCAATACCAAATATATGCTTAATGACTTACCTTGTGTTGGGTAAGACGGTTCCAACTCGGCTACTCGATGATCTTTTCTTTGCCTTTGCTTGATTCTCCTCCTTTAACTCCTTGAGCTTAATCAATAAATCAACTAGTTTAACCATCTTGCTAAACATTCATAATTCAATTACACATGCATATGTATGTTTGTATATTCGGCAACCATCCTCACTAATTACCCATTTAGTCGATTATACACATAATTAAAGGTAACATCACGAATGGGCATACTTATGTATATATATATATGTATATATACTTCCTTATGGGGATCACAATTAGGTTTAACACCACCTTCATACTCAATTAGATGGCCGAATGTATGTATATATGTACAATGTCAACTATAACATCATTTAAACACCTAATTTCATCTCATGAACACTTGATCGAATTTTCCTAATCTAGCATAGTTTCACATCTATTTGTAACATCATGTAAATCCACATATAACTACATTTCTTAAGTTCCACATCTTAATGCCCATTATAGCCACTCCCATAGTCTAAATCTAACAATTGGCAACACCCACCTTTCCACTATGTTAGCCGAATACTCATTCTCTTCTTAGTCCTAAATTCAACACCTCCAACAAAATAGCTTAACAATTTCAACTTTCATGCTAACATAACAAGCAACTTAACACATCCATATAACTAGCATGCTAATAGCATCAAGGTATCAACTAAAATTTTTAAGCTCCTTAGCCGAATCCTAACTCTCCAACAACCCCAAATCCAACCATGAGATAGATAGAATTTAGACTCATCACCCAAAGGTTGTATATACTTCCAAAAATAACCTTGAACATACCTTAATCTAGAGGACCACCTTGGCCGAATCTTCCTTCTTCCTCTTCCTCTAGTTACGGCAATTGCAAAAGAAAGAAAACATGAACACTCCTTCTTCCATCCTCATTTTGTTCATCTTTTCCTTTTTAATTCCTTTCTTTTATTTATTTTAATTGTTAACTAATAAATAATTGCATTGAAATTCAACCTAAGGGATGGGCATCATGGCATGGCCAGCCACTACTTAGGTTTTTTTGGCAATTTGACATGCAAACCCAAGATCCCTCACTTTGTAATTATTTGGTCCTTACATATTCCCCTATCATATTTTCTTAAGTTCTCAACTAAGTCAATCACACGAAATTCACATTCATAAGTCTAAATTAAATCATCAAATTTTCACACATGCACTAATACACATAGAGGACATGCGACTAAATTTTAAATAAACTCTTGGGACTCGGTCTTATGGCCCCAAAACTACATTCCAACTAGGGTCTAATTTAGACTGTCACAGGTTGCTTGAAAATTCATTTCTAAAAATGAAATTTCTTATACTTAGTTTTTCTTCTTTTTTTTTTGGATTATAGTGAGTATCTTCTGATGAACTTAGGGACTTTTAGAAGCCAAATTCAGTCATATTACCTTGGTATTATTAAATAAAGGACAATAAGCACTCCAATTATAATAACTCATTTTTTAGTGGTGTCGTAAATAGTGGTTTCGAGGCCACAAATCAAACAAGTAACTCCGTAAATATTATTACTTAATATTTACGAGTCAAATATAATGTAATAATAAAATCTGATTTAATGATTTATGTTAAATGAAAGAATAATTACGTTCAAGTGGTATATCCCTAAAGTCAAGTGGTTTTAGAAAATGAGGTATCGAGACCTTGTTTCTACAAATCGACCACGTAAATATTTAATAAAATATTTACAAAGTGTTATTAGGGTTATATTAAAAATTGGTTAAGAAATTTTAATGCTTAGATAGTTAATTAATTGGAAAGGACTAAATTATAAAAGCTATAAAAGTTGAATTCTATTAGTTAAATGGATCAAATAGCTGTGAAAAGGTGAATTAATGGACTTGAATGGTAATTATACCATATTTGAAGTTGGTGGATATTCATTGATAGGTTGCATGGTAAATTTCATGAATTTTAAAGGTTACATTAGGAATTAAATAATTTAAACTAAAATAAACCTAAGAAAAATGATCATCTTTTTCATTTTTTCTTTTCATAACCAAATAGTAGGTGGGGAAAAACATTCGACCAAGATGATTTTTGATGCATGATCAAGAAACCACTCAAACAGACACTAATTGCGGGAAAGCCAATATAGCGGATTAGTTGTTGGATCATGTTAGGGAATCATGTTGGTATAGGTAATTTCGTATAGATATTAAATTATATATTTCATGTTCTAGATGAATTACTATGTATAATTATGTGAAGTATAATCTTGATTTGATTAATGATATTATGAATATTGTTGGAAGCTTAGTTGATTTAAGGTTGAAATTTGTACTTGTGAAACTCAAGATGGTATATAGAAATGCTATAAAGTGATTGAAATAAAGGATTTGAGATGTAAAAGTCCCTTTTGAACCTTGTGAATACTTAGGATATGAATGGCATGTCATTAGGGCTATACGGTTTTGGATGCTGGTTTTGGATGTTGTACCGATGGCTAAGGTCCTGCATTTGTTGAGGATACTCCACAGCTTGTGTGAGCAGCATCTTGTAGTTAACATTCTGACCCTCAGCTTGTGTGAGAAGGCCCATTTCACAACTCTAGTGAGCATTAATGGAAAGGAAATGTTACAGTTACATGAAAAGACACACTATGTATGAGCATTCCCAAGTATGCAATGTTATTCTATATGGTTCAATAGGTAAGTAAAGGTTAATGGAAAGGCATGTATAAAAATTTAATGTTACTAATGTTCATATGAAAGAAAAAAAAAGTGATTATGCATATACAATTTGGGAATGGTAGAAAATTTATCGAGTGATGGATAAAATATGCATGGAATTTATTTATTAATATATGTTATGTTTATCGATTTATTGTTTACTTACTATCTATTAATCATATGATTTCAATGGAAAGTATGTGTAAAGGATATTTTTATAGATTATGGATTATGGATAAAGCCTAAATGTTTATCATGTATATGCCATGAGTTATCTGGGATTTATATGTAATGATATATTTACTAACCTTATGGGGTGATGTGTATAGGAAAGGAAGTTTGGCATATGACTTGATGAGAGTAGGTTTGGTTGTTTAATTTAATATGATTGGTAAGTTAAGTTTTTCCCATGCGAATTTACTGAGCATTAAATTCTTACGTAATTGTTTCCTCTATCTTGTAGATTATCGAAAAGCTTAGCCTATTGGAATCTTGTAAAAGTATCGTCACACTATCTATTCATCATATTCGTATATTTAGTTATTTCGGTTAATGGTTATAAATGGCATGTAATAGAGTTAGTGTAGTTTTGGTAATTGGTTAGTTTTTAAATGGTGCTAAGTTCATTCATTTTCATATCTTTCAATCAAAGCTTAAATTATGTGTAACACCCCTAACCCGAATCCGATCGTTGGATTAAGGCTAAGAGGTATTACCGAACTAAACATTTAATTATCTCATTCACATTGTCAATAAACATAAACAGAGATCGAGCTGAAATACATACTGATATTTAAGTTATACGCCATTTTTGTATGGCCAAAATATTTATAATTTCAAAACATCGTTATCATTAGCCTAACCTATACATGCCATATCGAGTCCAAAATATAACTATACCAAAAAGATCGATAGTATGATGAACTGCTGACGATCCCCGAGTCGGTGGCCAAAATCAACAATCTATAAAACAGAGAAATAAAGAACAGAGTAAGCTTTCAAATCTTAGTAAGTTTTAAGCATCACAAACAATTAAAGACTTATTGAAAATCGAAACATTCATTTAAACATAATTATTCTCAATTCAAATTACTTCATGGCTGAATACACATAAACATATACATAGATTTCTTAGCACATATTTTTCTTCTACTTAAAGCTCATACGATGCATTTAAATCAAATAATCTCATATCTTAACAACATTTGACCGAATAGGTCATTGTTTTACTCGTAGATATAACAATCATTCACACTTAAGTATCATTCTTTAATACTAATAATTCACAAAATCATTGACTGAATGCACATGAGTACATAAAGAAATTTTAACATATAATTCATATACAAATATACCATGACCGATTAAATCATTCTCATATTTGCAAATATAACCATCAATCATATTTATATATATTCTTCTTCGGTGATAATGATTCACTTCGAAATCAATTCACTGATGAGTAAGTAATACGTACCTGAACATCTTAAATGTATAGTACTTACTCGACGATGGCTTACTGCGAACATTCAATATCGTAATCTTACATAACTTACTGGCATTAAGCCTGTCAGGTCTTAGGACTTGAAACCAATTACCAGCACAAGCCTGCGGGAATTTAAACCCGGTATAATACCAGCTCGAAGCCTGCGGAACTTTAGCCCGGACATATTTCCAGCACGTAGCCTGCGGACCTTAAGTCCGGTTATAATTCCAGCACATAGCCTGCGGACCTTAAGTCCGGATATAATTCCAGCACATAGCCTGCGGACTCTAAGTCCAGATATAATTCCAGCACATAGCCTGCGGACTCTAAGTCCAGATAAACATCACTGAATGTCATGCATACTTATTCACAAGAAAATTCAATTCACATAACATCTCACAATCATAGTTCATTTATTCCCTTCGAATAATAGCATAACATGGGAACCATTCATATAACTTTTGGCTCAATAACATACATAAGAATATATGTCCATTTTAGTTTCCAAGCTTAACTTGTAATGTCTATTCGGCTTTATGCTTGAAACATAAATTATTCGTCACTTAACTATATTCAAATTGAATCAATAGATCGTAGTACAGTTATCATACACATATCAAGACATTATCAATTACGTACTAAATGTGACTATTCAAAACTTACCTCAGATATACTTGAACGGTTGCGGAAAGGCTACTCAATTACTTTCTCTTTTCCCCTATCCAACTTTGATCCTCTTTGCTCTTAAGCTCAAATTCAAAAATTTTAAACTAGTCATTATTCGACTATTCAAGCATTACTTCAGAAATATAATAATATATTTGAATTTCACACATATAGATCATAGTAAGTTTATAAGAAAACATTAAGCAACTCATTAACAAATTTTTATCAATGTTAACCACATAATCACAAATTCACAATAAGTTGTCTTCCTGAGCAACAGTCACTAAATTATTTATAACTGGAGCTACGAAACTCCAAATAAATTGCCATAAAATTTCCATGAAAAGAGACTCATATATCTTTTATCCATAAAATTTTCAGAATTTTTAGTTTGGCCAAACAATACCAGATTTTCTTAAAGTTTCCCCTGTTTCACTGTTTGACTAATCTGACCTCCCTTTACTACGAATCAAATTTCTAATCGTACAGAAGTCAAAATATGTTCTCGTTGATTTCATTTGAAACTAGACTCATTAAGATTTAATTACATAATTTATTCAGCTTCTAACTTTGCTCCCACAATTTATGGTGATTTTTCCAAATTCACATTACAGCTGCTGTCCCAAGCAAATTTACTACAATTTACTCTTTCACAACTCTTTGCATTCATATTATTCAAACATGTATATCACCGATCAATTTCATCACATATATCTATAATTTCACTTAAGCATAATCTCAATACAACGCATCGTGCTCAAATCATTATTCAAGTTCAAATTTGGCTAACACACATATAAACACTAGCAACTAAAAATTAACATTGCATTTCACCATAATCGTCAATTGCCATTAAACAATTAAGCCACAATTATTCAATTTTACCAAGCTTCGACTTAATTTATAACTATCTAAATCATTTAAAACATTCAACAACAAATTCTTCTTTAATTAAGCACATATTCGGCAATGACAATGGTAATTTAGCAAACCTTAATTTAACTTATAATTGTTCATAACACATTTAAAGCGTCCACTCCATTCCATCATTTTAAAGCACATACATTACTCAATATTATCCATTTCATAATAATTAGTACCCACTCGAATATATATTTTTGCATTTTAGCAAAAACACATTCCCAACTAAAGCATTACTCAAACCGATTCATTTACCCAAGTATCTCACGCACTACACATTAAACAAAATTTTCAAATTGAGCTAATTACATGACCGATTATACCTCATAACTATCATCATTATAAAACCATTTCCAAAACATATAACACCTTCAAAGACACCCAAACAACCTATAACCGAATGCATCATTTCAAACCAATAACAAAAATTAATTCATGGGCTATGAAATGAGCTTAGCAATTAACTCAAATTCACATAAATTATCAAGAAATAAAAACAAACATACCTCCAATTAGAAACACCAAGGCCGAAAATCCAAGAACCTTTGTTTTACTTGTTCTTTAAATTTCGGCAAAATGAAAGAAGAATGGATGAAAACTTTGTTTTTCTCACCTATTTTCTTTTATTAATTTATATAATTCCTCTTATAGTATCATGAAATATTATGATGCTAACATGGAATCATAAATATTCATTAGGTTATTATTTTATAATACAAAATACATATTTTACTTATCACCAATCATCATTGCCGTCCACTAATTTAATAGTGGTCCATTTGACATGCAATTCCTCCATGTAATATACCATGCATTATTCGACCCTCTAAATTCTTCCTATCACATTTTTAAGTTTTAACACACAAGTCCTTTTTAGCTAATTCCACATTCAGATGACAAAGTTAAGACACGATACTTTCACACATACAGTTTCACATATAATAAGCATAGTATATAACATTTAATTATTTTTATGACTCGGTTTTGTGGTCCCGAAACCACTTTTTGACTGGGGTCAAATTAGGGTTGTCACAACTCTCCTCCCTTAGAAATTTTCGTCCCCGAAAATCTTACCAGCGAAAAGGTTAGGATAACATTCTTCCATTGAGTCTTCTGGCTCCCAAGTCGCTTCTTCAACCCCGTGTTTGAGCCACAGTACTTTCACTAATGAGAATTTCTTATTTTGTAGTTCTTTTGCTTCACGAGTCAAAATACGAACCGGTTCTTCTTCGTAACTCAAATTAGATCAGATCTCAACCTTTGATGGACTAATTACATGCGATGGATCAGATCTATAACGTCGAAGCATCGAAACATGAAAAACTTTGTGAATATTTTCAAGTTCAAGGGAAAAATCAATCTGTATGCTACCGGCCCAACTCGTTCGGATATTTCATACAGCCCGATGAACCTCGGACTCAATTTGCCCTTACGACAAAATTTGAGCACCTTTTTCCAAGGTGAAACTTTAAGAAATACTTTGTCTCCGACCTGATACTCAATGGCTTTTCATTTTAAATCCACATACGACTTCTGACGATCTGAAGCTGCTTTGAGACTTTCACGGATCACTTTTACTTTCTATTCAGCATCTTTAATCAAATCAACCTCGAAGATTTTACTTTCACTGAGCTCGGTCCAAAACAACGGTGTACGGCATTTACGACCGTACAAAGCCTCGTAAAGTGCCATCTTAATGCTTGATTGAAAACTATTGTTGTAAGTGAACTCAATCAAAGGCAAATACCGTTCCCATGAACCACTAAACTCAAGGATGCAACATCTCAACATATCCTCGAGTATCTGAATTATCCGCTCGGATTGACCATCGGTTTGGGGATGAAAAGCGATGCTAAAATGCAACTTGGTACCCAATGCTTCTTGCAATTTCTTCCAAAATCGCGATGTGAATCTCAGATCTCTATCCGACACAATAGAAGTAGGTACCCCGTGTAACCTTACAATCTGAGAAACATACAGTTTGGCTAACTTGTCAAGTGAATAATCCATACGTATGGGAATAAAATGAGATGACTTTGTCAATCTATCAATAACAACCCAGATCGCATCTTTCTTGCTTGATGACAATGGCAACCCAGATACAAAATCCATCATGACTCGATCCCATTTCCATTCGGATATCACGATTGGCTGAAGTAATCCCGAAGGCACTTGATGTTTCGCTTTCACTTGTTGACGTATCAAACACTTCGAGACATAATCAAAAATGTCTCGTTTCATACCATGCCACCAATATTGACGTTTCAGATCGTTGTACATTTTCGTACTACTCGGGTGAACTGACATTCGGCTGCTATGAGCCTCGCTCAAAATCATCGAAATAAGTTCCGAATTTCTAGGAACACACAATCGACTTTTGAACTTCAAACAATCATTGTTGTCAATTTGAAACTCTGAATCCATATTCGAAATACATTCATCTCGTTTAGCAAACAATTCATCATCGACTTTCTGAGTTTCACATATTTGATGAATCAATAATGGTTTGGCTTTAATTCTGCTACTAACACATTATTGAATGAAACGGACAAGTGTACATTTATCATTCGCAAAGTAAACAGTGACTTGCGACTTAAAGCATCGGCAACCACTTTAGCCTTTCCCGGGTGATAGTCAATGACAAGCTCGTAATCTTTCAACAATTCAAGCCAACGTCTTTGTCTCAGATTCAAATCTCTTTGAGTCATCAAATATTTAAGGCTTTTGTGATCCGAATATACATGACACCTCTCTCCAAACAAGTAGTGTCGTCATATTTTCAAAGAAAATACGATGGCAGCTAATTCGAGATCATGGGTCGGATAGTTTTTCTCATGTGGCTTCAATTGCCTCGAAGCGTAAGCTACAACTTGACCTTCTTGCATCAATACACAACCCAGCCTATGTAAGGACGCATCACTGTAAATGAAAAACTCTTTTTACCGGATTCGGGCTGCACTAACACTGGAGCTTCAGTTAAATAGGTTTTCAGTTGGTCGAAACTTTTCTGGCACGTTTCTGACCATTCGAACTTATCATCTTTCTAAAGTAGCTTCGTCATTGGTGTGGCTATCATCGAGAAACCCTTTACAAACTGTCTATAGTAACCGGCAAGTCCCAAAAAGCTCTGAACTTCAGTAACATTTCTATGAGGCTTCCAATCAAGTATGGCTGATATTTTACTCGGATCAACACGAATACCCAATGCGGATACCACATGCCCCAAAAAGCTAACTTTTCTTAACTAGAACTCACATTTACTGAACTTAGCATATAACTGCTTGTCCCGTAAAATCTGCAACACTAATCTCAGGTGCTCGGCATGTTCGGTTTCATCTCGCGAATAGATCAAAATGTCGTCTATAAACACAACTAAAAACTGGTCCAAATACTGTCTGAAGATCCGATTCATCAAGTCCATAAATACCGCAGGGGCATTAGTGATCCCAAATGGCATCACTAAGAACTCGTAGTGACCGTATCTCATTCTGAAAGTTGTGACAGCCCAAAGTTGACCCTAGTCGGTAAGTGGTTTCGAGACCGCTAAACCGAGTCACCGAAATGTTTGAATGTGATACTTATTGTGTAGAATATGTAATTATGAATGTGTGAAAATTTCAAGCTTCAATTTGGTTGATTTCATGTGAATTTAGTCAATAGGACTTATGTGAGAAAATTCTAAAATGTGATAGGTCAATGTGTGAGGACCTATTAGTGCATGTGGACAAAGGGGGGGACTTGCATGTCAAATTCCCCCCCTAATGAGTAGTGGCCGGCCATGACAAGGAAGGATGGGTAAAACATGTCATGAAACATGTTTTGTTAGTGGAAGAATAAAATAAGGAGTATGGGTAATAAAGAAATGGAAAACAAAAGAAAAAAAATGTGTGTGTAGTGTTTGTCCCCCCCATTGCCGTGAGCTAAAGAAGAGAAAGGGGGGAATTTTGTTCATCCTTTTCTCATCTTCATGCTTGCCAAAAACTAGAAAGAAAAACAAAGAAAAATTTTCTCATCCTTTGGTTCATCCTTGGCCAAAAATTTTAAGGAGGAAAGAAGAAGAAAGGTGAAGAGATTCGGCCATGCATGTAGCTAGGCTAAGGTATGTTTGATGATGTTCCATGAGAGGCATGCATGTTTTAGTTGTTAGCTTGAGTTCTACCTAACCCATGGTCTAAATCTTGCTATGTGATGGAAATGGCACTTGACCATGGATGAATCATTCTTGGTTGATGTTTGATGTTGTGGTGATGAGGCATGAGGATGAGTTAAGATTCGGCCTAGGTGGAGGTTGTGTTAATGCCATTGCATGCAAAATATGAAGCTTGTTAATGATGCATGTGATGATGGCTTGATGATTCTTGAACCTCCTTTTTAGCATTTTTTTTTGTGTGAGCACATATGTGCATTGGTTGCTAAATGGAGAAGAATCGGCTAGCAAGATGTGTGCTAAGGCCGAATGTAACTTTGCATGTTAATGAGCAATGCATGTGTTAAATTGATGAAAAGGGGGAGGATGCTTTACTAGTGTGTATATGTGTGTATTAAGTGTTGAAATCGACCCCAAAAATGGACATGCATATTCGGCCAAGGGCAAAGAAATTAGCTAATATGTTGTGTTGATGCATGATTTTTGCATGTATGAGACTTTAATGTCTAATGTATAAATATGGGCTAAGTGCCTTGTGTTCATCTTTTGATGCCTAAATGATGAAATCAATTTATTTGTTTGATTAAGCTCAAGAGCAAAGGGGAAATAAAACCGATAAAGGGAAGGAAAAAGTGGTTGAATAGCTAGCGGAATCGTTCGACAACACCCGAGGTAAGTTCTTGAGTAAGAGAGCTTAAATTTCGATGTGATTAAATCATGCTCTATGTGTGGCTATTGAGCCGAATGTGCAAGGACAATATGTGCCTTGTGTTTGAGTTTCGTAAACGAAAATGAAATATGAATGTACCATGAATTATTGTTAGATGTGTATGATTAATTGAATGCTGTCCGGGCTAAGTCCCGAAGGCTTTGTGCTAAGCGAATATTCCGGACTAAGATCCGAAGGCCTTTGTGCGAGATACTAAATCCGGGTTAAGTCCCGAGGGCATTCGTGCGAGTTATTAAAGCCGGGTTAAGTCCCGAAGGCATTCGTGCGAGTTGTTAAATCTGGGTTACGTCCCGAAGGCATGGTGTGAGTTACTAAAACCGGGCTATGTCCCGAAGGCATTTGAACGAGGAGCTATATCCGGTTAAATCCCGAAGGTACGTGAATTGGTAACGAATGAGCTTGCTGTAAAATTCCAGCGAATACTCGAAAAACATCCCAATATGGGGATATGTTACGTATGTGTTGAATTAAATCGAGCCCTTACAAATAAATGTTCGCTCAGTTGATAAACGAGCTATCGGCCTTCGGCTAAGTTAGTCTATTGTGTATGTGCATAAGGGTTGTTAATGTTGTGAAGCAAGTTTAATATCGATAAATTGCGTATTATGAAATATTCCGTTTAGCTAAATGTGTGATATTCTTTGTTTATGCTGGAATTCCTTGCTCAAACTTACTAAGCATAAATTGCTTACTCGTTACATTGCTCCTCTGCTTTATAGATTTTTGGTTCTCCAGCTATCGGACTCGGGATCTTGAAGTCGAAGTCGCCCACACTATCAAAGGCTCTTTTGGGTACTATTTTGGTTGAATTTTGTTATGGCATGTATAGGACTACCCATTGTTGTCTTTCGAGTACTTTATGAAATGTATAAGTGTACAGCCATGCGAAAATGGCTTGTAGAAGTGGAGTATGGCATTAGACCATTCGTATTTATGAATGTATAGATGGTTTCATGATGTAACTATGTTGGAATGGAAGTGTTGAGCAAATGATCAGCCACTAGAATGGCTAAGTATGATCATATGTGGGCTTATGTATGACAAGGCCCTAGTTGGTCCATGAAACCCCAAATTAGGTAAGGTTCACTTTGAAAACAGAAGCTGATAGCAGCAGTGGTGTGGATTGGAAAAATCACAAGAATTCGTAGGAGTGGAATTAAATAGTGAATAAATTATGTAATCGAACCTTGATGAATCTACTTTCATATGGAAGTAACGAAACAATTATAGGAACAGTACAGAAAGAGATATTCGGGTTCTTGTGGAACAGGGCCAGAACAGTTTCTGGATTCACTGTTCCGCCTTTGGAAATTCACTATAAATTGACCAGAGATAATTAGGGGTCATACCATATATGTATGGATTCCTCTCTGAGTCTAGTTTCCATAGAAACAAACGCCATCAGTATTGAAGCTCTGTGCAGAGAGATATCCCAGTCGTAATGGGAAAAGGTCAGTGTAGTCGACCCCTGTAACATGGGAGACTTTGACTAATAAAATGTACTAATTGGCCCGACCAAAAATTCTAGAAAAAAATCCATAGGTGGGGACATGAGTCTAGTTTCAGGGAAAAATCACAAAACTGATTTTTGAGTTGTGAAACTCAAGATATGATTTTTGAAGCGACTAGTACTCAGACTGGGCAGTGTCTGGAAAAATTTTTCAAAGTTTGTTAACATCTCGTGTCCGACTCCGGTGTCGGTCTCGGGTTCGGGGTGTTACATTTTATTGGTATCAGAGCTACGGTTTAGTCGATTCTAGGACTACCGTAATGTTTTGGGTCTAGCTATACATGCCATTTTATGTGATTACTTGATAGTGTGGTGATTTCTGACAATCGTAAATGTGTTTATTTATAGTAATGGATCCCGATCGTGACCGAGAAGTAGCTGATGATCTTGAGAGTGTAGCGCCTGCTCCCGCACAAGGGACAGTGCCGGCGGACTCTCAACCTAATGCTAGTAATCAGAATGATGAAGCTAGACAAGCATTCTATAGCGTGATGAATGATTGGTTTAACCAATACATTCGAACTAATATGGCTGTTCCACAACCTCCATTCCCGACAAATGCTACCCCCGCACCTACAATACCACCGGTAACGGACCAAATAAGGTCAAATAAGCCCCCAGTTGACAGAATCCGAAAACATGGGGCTACTGAATTTAAGGCTATGGATAGCGATGATGCCGAGCAAGCTGAATTTTGGCTGGACAACACTATCCGGGTACTCGATGAGCTATCTTGTACACCCGATGAATGCCTAAAGTGTGCTATCTCCTTGCTACGTGATTCTGCCTACTATTGGTGGAGTACTCTGACTTCTATTGTGCCCCGAGAGCAAGTAACTTGGGAGTTTTTCCAAACTGAGTTTCGGAAAAAGTATATCAGTCAGAGATTTGTTGATCAAAAACGGAAGGAATTTCTTGAGCTTAAGCAAGGCTCCATGTCGGTTACTGATTACGAGCGAAAATTTGTTAGACTTAGCAAATACGCTCGGGAATGTGTTTCGTCCGAAGCTATTATGTGTAAACGCTTCGAGGATGGGCTGAATGAAGATATAAAAATGTTCGTTGGCGTTCTTGAAATACAAGAGTTCGTGGTACTTGTTGAACGAGCTTGTAAAGCCGAAGAGCTTAGAAAAGAAAAGCAAAGAGTTGATGAGGGAACTGGAGAGTTTCGTAAAAGATCCTCGGGGAGGTCTCTTCAACAGACATCGAAGAGATTTCGAGATGATGTGGGCCAGTTTAGAGGCACTTCGGGCCTTTTTGGACGAGATCGTGATCGACCCCCTGTGGGTACACGAGGCACTTCGGTCGCCAGTGTTGGGAATGAACGTCGAGACAGGACGAAATGCCGATATTGCGGTAAATGGCATTCGGGGAGTTGTAGATTTCCTGACCGCTCCTGTTACAAATGCGGATCAGTGGACCACTTCATTAAAGATTGCCCGAGGTTGTCGGGGCAGAATGCAAATCAGAGTGGGAGACCGGGTGCTACCACTGCTCGAGGTAGACCATCTGGAAATATGGGCAATGCTGGTGGTGGTCAGAGAGGATCTAGAGATGATATAACCAGATCCGAAGCCCGTGCGCCTGCTAGAGCTTATGCTATACGTGCCCGCGAGGATGCTTCTTCGCCTGATGTTATTACCGGTACATTCACCCTCTTTGATACTAATGTAATTGCTTTGATTGACCCCGGTTCTACTCATTCTTACATATGTGAAACCTTAGCATCCAGTAAGACTTTACCTATTGAGTCTACTGAGTTCGTAATTCGGGTGTCAAATCCCTTGGGTCGTTACGTGCTTTCGACAAAGTGTGTAAGAAATGTCCCCTGGAAATTCGAGGTTCCTGTTTCCCGGCGAACTTGATGCTCTTGCCGTTTGATGAATTTGATGTTATCCTTGGTTTGGATTGGTTGACCGCGCATGATGCGATTGTGAATTGCAAGAGCAAGACTATTGATTTGAGATGCGCAAATAACGAAGTAGTCCGAATTGAGTCTGCGGACTTAGAGGGGATGCCAGCTGTAATATCAGCAATGTTGGCACAGAAATATGTAAGAAAAGGGTGCGAAGCATACCTTGCGTATGTACTTGGTGACAAAGAATTAGAAAAGAAACCCGAATCTGTGCCGGTGGTTTGTGAATACCCGGATGTTTTTCCGGAAGAATTACCGGGTTTACCACCTATTCGGGAGGTAGAGTTTGGTATTGAGCTTGTACCTGGGACTACGCCGATTTCGATAGCTCCGTATCGTATGGCACCAACCGAGTTAAAGGAGTTGAAAGCTCAGTTGCAAGAACTGACGGATAGAGGTTTCGCTCGACCAAGTTTCTCGCCTTGGGGTGCACCAGTATTGTTCGTGAAAAAGAAGGACGGAACCATGAGGTTGTGCATTGACTATCGTCAGCTGAATAAAGTGACGATAAAGAACAAATATCCGTTGCCGCGCATCGATGATTTGTTCGACCAACTGAAGGGAGCCTCAGTGTTCTCAAAAATAGATTTGAGATCGGGCTATTATCAGTTGCGAATCCGAGATTCAGATATTCCCAAAACTACCTTCAGAACGAGATATGGTCACTACGAATTCTTAGTGATGCCGTTTGGGCTCACTAATGCCCCTGCAGTATTTATGGATTTGATGAATCGGATCTTCAGACCGTATTTGGATCGGTTCGTAGTGGTGTTCATTGATGACATTTTGGTCTATTCAAGAGACGAGACCGAACATGCTGAGCATCTGAGGCTAGTGCTGCAAATTTTGCGGGATAAGCAGTTATATGCTAAGTTCAGTAAGTGTGAGTTCTGGTTAAGAGAGGTTAGCTTCTTGGGTCATGTGGTATCCGCGTCGGGTATTCGAGTTGACCCGAATAAAATTTCAGCCATACTTGACTGGAAACCTCCGAGAAATGTTACTGAAGTTCGGAGCTTTTTGGGGCTCGCCGGTTATTACCGACGATTTGTGAAAGGTTTCTCGATGATAGCCACACCAATGACGAAGCTACTTCAAAAGGATGTTAAGTTCGAGTGGACGGAGAAATGTCAAAAAGTTTCGACCAACTGAAAACTCATTTGACTGAAGCTCCAATTTTGGTGCAACCCGAATCAGGTAAAGAGTTTGTCATTTATAGTGACGCATCCCTACTTGGGTTGGGTTGCGTATTGATGCAAGAAGGTCGAGTCGTGGCCTATGCGTCGAGACAATTGAAGCCACACGAGAGGAATTATCCGACCCATGATCTCGAACTAGCTGCCATCGTGTTTGCTTTAAAAATATGGCGACATTATCTGTTTGGTGAGAAGTGCCATGTATTTTCGGATCACAAAAGTCTCAAATATTTGATGACTCAACGAGACTTAAATCTGCGACAAAGACGTTGGCTTGAGTTGTTGAAAGATTACGAGCTTGTCATTGATTACCACCCGGGAAAGGCTAACGTGGTTGCGGACGCCTTAAGCCGGAAGTCATTGTTTGCTTTACGAGCGATGAACGTGCATTTGTCTGTTCTACCAGACAGTGTGTTAGTAGCTGAATTAAAAGCTAAACCATTGTTGACTCACCAAATTCGTGAAGCTCAGAAAGTCGATGATGAATTGGTTGCAAAACGGGCTAAGTGTTTTCCGAACGAGGAATCGGAGTTTCAAATTGATGATGATGATTGTTTGAGGTTCAGAAATCGTTTGTGTGTTCCAAGGAATTCGGAACTCATTTCGATGATTCTGAACGAAGCCCATTGTAGCCGAATGTCAATTCACCCGGGGAGTACGAAAATGTACAATGATTTGAAACGTCAATTTTGGTGGCATGGTATGAAACGGGACATCTCTGACTTTGTTTCGAGATGTTTAATATGTCAACAAGTGAAAGCGGAACATCAAGTGCCTTCAGGATTACTCCAGCCGATCATGATACCCGAGTGGAAATGGGATCGAGTCACAATGGACTTTGTGTCCGGACTGCCCTTGTCAGCAAGTAAGAAGGATACGATATGGGTTATTGTTGATAGACTGACTAGTCGGCTCATTTCATCCCCGTACGTACGGATTTTTCATTGGAGAAACTAGCTAATTGTACGTTTATCAAATTGTGAGATTACACGGGGTACCTGTTTCTATCGTGTCGGATAGAGATCCGAGATTCACCTCACGATTTTGGAAGAAATTGCAAGAAGCTCTGGGTACCAAGTTGCATTTTAGCACTGCTTTTCACCCCCAAACCGATGGTCAATCCGAGAGGATAATTCAGATACTTGAGGATATGTTGAGATGTTGCATCCTCGAGTTCAGTAGTTCATGGGAACGGTATTTACCTTTGATTGAATTCGCTTACAACAATAGTTTTCAATCAAGTATTAAGATGGCACCTTACGAGGCTTTGTACGGTCGTAAATGCCGTACACCATTGTTTTGGACCGAGCTCGGTGAAAGCAAAATTTTCGGAGTTGATTTGATTAGAGATGCTGAACAGAAAGTAAAGGTAATCCGTGAAAGTCTGAAGGTAGCCACGGATCGTCAGAAATCGTACGCAGATTTGAAACGAAAAGACATCGAGTATCAGGTGGAGACAAAGTGTTCCTTAAGGTTTCACCTTGGAAAAAGATACTCAGGTTCGGCCGTAAGGGCAAGTTGAGCCCAAGATTCATTGGGCCGTACAAAATCTCCGAACGAGTTGGTCCGGTTGCGTATAGATTGATTTTGCCCCCGGAGCTTGAAAAGATTCATGACGTCTTTCATGTTTCGATGCTTCGACGCTATCGATCTGATCCATCGATATAATTAGCCCATCAGAGGTTGAAATTCAAGTCGACATGAGCTATGAAGAAGAACCGATGCGTATCCTAGCTCGTGAAGTGAAGGAGTTGCGAAACAAAAGAGTTCCGCTAGTAAAGGTGTTATGGCTCAAACACGGGATCGAGGAAGCAACTTGGGAGACCGAGAGCTCGATGAAAGAACGATACCCAAACCTATTTACCGGTAAGATTTTCGGGGACGAAAATTTCTTAAGTGGGGGAGAGTTGTGACAGCCCAAAGTTGACCCTAGTCGGGAAGTGGTTTCGAGACCGCTAAACCGAGTCACCGAAATGTTTGAATGTGATACTTATTGTGTAGAATATGTAATTATGAATGTGTGAAAATTTCAAGCTTCAATTTGGTTGATTTCATGTGAATTTAGTCAATAGGACTTATGTGAGAAAATTCTAAAATGTGATAGGTCAATGTGTGAGGACCTATTAGTGCATGTGGACAAAGGGGGGGACTTGCATGTCAAATTCCCCCCCTAATGAGTAGTGGCCGGCCATGACAAGGAAGGATGGGTAAAACATGTCATGAAACATGTTTTGTTAGTGGAAGAATAAAATAAGGAGTATGGGTAATAAAGAAATGGAAAACAAAAGAAAAAAAAATGTGTGTGTAGTGTTTGTCCCCCCATTGCCGTGAGCTAAAGAAGAGAAAGGGGGGGATTTTGTTCATCCTTTTCTCATCTTCATGCTTGCCAAAAACTAGAAAGAAAAACAAAGAAAAATTTTCTCATCCTTTGGTTCATCCTTGGCCAAAAATTTTAAGGAGGAAAGAAGAAGAAAGGTGAAGAGATTCGCCATGCATGTAGCTAGGCTAAGGTATGTTTGATGATGTTCCATGAGAGGCATGCATGTTTTAGTTGTTAGCTTGAGTTCTACCTAACCCATGGTCTAAATCTTGCTATGTGATGGAAATGGCACTTGACCATGGATGAATCATTCTTGGTTGATGTTTGATGTTGTGGTGATGAGGCATGAGGATGAGTTAAGATTCGGCCTAGGTGGAGGTTGTGTTAATGCCATTGCATGCAAAATATGAAGCTTGTTAATGATGCATGTGATGATGGCTTGATGATTCTTGAACCTCCTTTTTAGCATTTTTTTTGTGTGAGCACATATGTGCATTGGTTGCTAAATGGAGAAGAATCGGCTAGCAAGATGTGTGCTAAGGCCGAATGTAACTTTGCATGTTAATGAGCAATGGATGTGTTAAATTGATGAAAAGGGGGAGGATGCTTTACTAGTGTGTATATGTGTGTATTAAGTGTTGAAATCGACCCCAAAAATGGACATGCATATTCGGCCAAGGGCAAAGAAATTAGCTAATATGTTGTGTTGATGCATGATTTTTGCATGTATGAGACTTTAATGTCTAATGTATAAATATGGGCTAAGTGCCTTGTGTTCATCTTTTGATGCCTAAATGATGAAATCAATTTATTTGTTTGATTAAGCTCAAGAGCAAAGGGGAAATAAAACCGATAAAGGGAAGGAAAAAGTGGTTGAATAGCTAGCGGAATCGTTCGACAACACCCGAGGTAAGTTCTTGAGTAAGAGAGCTTAAATTTCGATGTGATTAAATCATGCTCTATGTGTGGCTATTGAGCCGAATGTGCAAGGACAATATGTGCCTTGTGTTTGAGTTTCGTAAACGAAAATGAAATATGAATGTACTATGAATTATTGTTAGATGTGTATGATTAATTGAATGCTGTCCGGGCTAAGTCCCGAAGGCTTTGTGCTAAGCGAATATATCCGGACTAAGATCCGAAGGCCTTTGTGCGAGATACTAAATCCGGGTTAAGTCCCGAGGGCATTCGTGCGAGTTATTAAAGCCGGGTTAAGTCCCGAAGGCATTCGTGCGAGTTGTTAAATCCGGGTTACGTCCCGAAGGCATGGTGTGAGTTACTAAAACCGGGCTATGTCCCGAAGGCATTTGAACGAGGAGCTATATCCGGTTAAATCCCGAAGGTACGTGAATTGGTAACGAATGAGCTTGCTGTAAAATTCCAGCGAATACTCGAAAAACATCCCAATATGGGGATATGTTACGTATGTGTTGAATTAAATCGAGCCCTTACAAATAAATGTTCGCTCAGTTGATAAACGAGCTATCGGCCTTCGGCTAAGTTAGTCTATTGTGTATGTGCATAAGGGTTGTTAATGTTGTGAAGCAAGTTTAATATCGATAAATTGCATATTATGAAATATTCCGTTTAGCTAAATGTGTGATATTCTTTGTTTATGCTGGAATTCCTTGCTCAAACTTACTAAGCATAAATTGCTTACTCGTTACATTGCTCCTCTGTTTTATAGATTTTTGGTTCTCCAGCTATCGGACTCGGGATCTTGAAGTCGAAGTCGCCCACACTATCAAAGGCTCTTTTGGGTACTATTTTGGTTGAATTTTGTTATGGCATGTATAGGACTACCCATTGTTGTCTTTCGAGTACTTTATGAAATGTATAAGTGTACAGCCATGCGAAAATGGCTTGTAGAAGTGGAGTATGGCATTAGACCATTCGTATTTATGAATGTATAGATGGTTTCATGATGTAACTATGTTGGAATGGAAGTGTTGAGCAAATGATCAGCCACTAGAATGGCTAAGTATGATCATATGTGGGCTTATGTATGACAAGGCCCTAGTTGGTCCATGAAACCCCAAATTAGGTAAGGTTCACTTTGAAAACAGAAGCTGATAGCAGCAGTGGTGTGGATTGAAAAAATCACAAGAATTCGTAGGAGTGGAATTAAATAGTGAATAAATTATGTAATCGAACCTTGATGAATCTACTTTCATATGGAAGTAACGAAACAATTATAGGAACAGTACAGAAAGAGATATTCGGGTTCTTGTGGAACAGGGCCAGAACAGTTTCTGGATTCACTGTTCCGCCTTTGAAAATTCACTATAAATTTACCAGAGATAATTAGGGGTCATACCATATATGTATGGATTCCTCTCTGAGTCTAGTTTCCATAGAAACAAACGGCATCAGTATTTAAGCTCTGTGCAGAGAGATATCCCAGTCGTAATGGGAAAAGGTCAGTGTAGTCGACCCCTGTAACATGGGAGACTTTGACTAATAAACTGTACTAATTGGCCCGACCAAAAATTCTAGAAAAAAATCCATAGGTGGGGACATGAGTCTAGTTTCAGGGAAAAATCACAAAACTGATTTTTGAGCTGTGAAACTCAAGATATGATTTTTGAAGCGACTAGTACTCAGACTGGGCAGTGTCTGGAAAAATTTTTCAAAGTTTGTTAACATCTCGTGTCCGACTCCGGGTCGGTCTCGGGTTCGGGGTGTTACACCCACAACTTAAACTAAGTGTTCAAAAAGCCAGAAACCCTAGGGTTTCTGGCGCCGCACCCCATGTCATCACGCTTGCGCCCCGAGCTTTATCATTGTCAACTACCTCTGCCACCATCACCGTCAACCACTACCTACAAAAAAAAGAACAAACACGCAAAAGAAACAATAGGAAGAATAGTAAAAATAAACAGTGTAAAAGAAACAATAGGAAGAATAGTAAAAATAAACAGTGTAACATGTGGCTATAAAAGCCATAACCATGGATTGTATTTTTTACACGCAAAAAAATACGAAAAGAGCAGTCAAAAGACAAAAATCAGATACAAACTTTAAGAAAAAAGGTGATTTATTTTTTGCTTTATTTTTTTTGAAAGTAATAAATATATATATAAGGGGATCTTTCACCTGCCTCTGTTTCGCACCACCATCGAGATCCCCATCTCCTCTGATCTGAAGGCCATCAAACCCATTAGGGTTCTACTTTGAGCTTCAATAAGGGAATACGAAAAAAGGAGAATCAGAAAAGAAAAAATCGATTTTTTTTACCTTTTTTAGGCTTTTTAGCCCTCAGATATGGGCTTTGGAAGCCAAAAGGCCAAAAAAGGAAACTTTTTACATTTTTTGGCCACCGAGAATGGTGGAGTCCGTCACTGGCGACCGTCGTGGGGCTCGCTAGACCTCAGGGCCGAAGGTGGGGAAGCTTGGAGAGAAAAAATGGCTTTAGAAATTTTTTTCTTAAGATTGGGTTTAAATGATTTTTTTTGAACTTTTTTTAACTTAAATAGGCCATCAATACGATGTCATTTTGGCCTAGCTTCAGAAGCCCCAAAACGGCATCGTCTCAGAGCACGACCCGATTGCTTGACCCTAGACCTCAAGATCTGCGTGTTGTTTATGACTAGAGTATAATTGCTTCCCTAGTCCTTCCGCTTTTTAGGCGGTTTTCAATATAGTCTTGTTCTTTCTTTTAATTTTACCACTTAATTTTATTTTATTTTTATTTTAGTCCTTGGGCCATTTTTAGGAAATGGGTACTTGAAACGACGTCGTTTCAATTAACTCGATGACTCGACCTAAACCACCCACAAGATCCGCGTGTTTTTTTAGGGAAGGATATTTGCAGTTTTAATCCTTTTGCTTTTTAAACACCCTTCAATCTAGTCCTATTTTCAACCTTTTTTTCTTTTAAATTTATCTACTTAATTTTATTTTTTTATTTTAGTCCCCTAGAATGGTGCGTTTAGAGGGTAAGGGGATAGTTTTCTAGTTAGTCCCTATCCTTTTTAGCGCGTTATATTTTAATCCTTATTAGCTTATCTTTTATTATTTACAATTTATACCTCCTAATTTCATTTAACTTTCAATTAAATCCTTTGTTTATTTAATTTCAACCTTTCTATAAATTATTTGTTTATTACTTCTTTATTTTTTATACTTAAAAATTAGATTGTTTATACTCTTTTATTTGTGCATTTTTTATTATTGTCATTATTATTTATTTTTGTACTTTTTATTTTATTATTTATTTTATTATATTTAATATTTTCATGTCATGTTTATTTATCTTTTTAATTATGCATTTTCCAGTTTCATTTTTATTTTAAGTTACCTTATTTGTTTTATTATTATTATCTGATTTTTAATATTGTAATTTTTATTATAATTACATAAGTATTATTATAGTAATCCTCTATTTATCTATTATGTATCATTCTAATATTCTACCCATAAAGCCATTTTATATTATTTCATTATCACTATATCATACATTAATTATGTTTAAATATAATTATCCGATTTTGTGCTATGTCCAAGCAAGTTAGATACATATTGCTTTAAGCATTGCATTTGTTCTTACTCGATACATAAAAAAGGGAAAATTTTAAAATTAAGGCAATGTTCTGTATTTGGAGATTTGAGAAGTCGTGCCCTAACTTACGGGGTTCGACTTTCTACTTGACCCTAGATAACTGAACATCCCGTTTAAAATTAAAATACATGAGATTTAATTAATAATCGAATAATGAGCAAGCCTATTTTTGGGGATTCGAGATGTCGTGTCCTAACTTACGGGATGTGACATTTTTGTTTACCTCGATATAAAAAGGCCTTTTACATCTGTTTTAATTTACTTAAGTAATTTTAATTAAAAATATCATTACGTACCAATTTTGGGCGTTACTAGGGTGCTACCCTTCCTCGTTCGTAACCGGCTACCAAACCCTTCTTCTAGATTTTGTAGACCGGAAATTATCGATTTAATATGTCAAAATATTTTATTAAAATGACCAAGATTTGAGGTGGTCCAACTACACATAGATAAAAAGAATTGGTAGGAACTTCATTTTCATTTTTCTTTTTAAATAAAAAGTCGATTTAAAAGAAAAGTTTCCACATATATATTTATTTTTCATCCACTTTATGATTGTAACATAATCTAATAGAGATTGTGATAATATAAATGTGAAGCCTTCGTTCATTCAAAAAATGAGAGTTCCATTTTCAATTTGGATGTTTGACATTTACTTCTTCAGTTAGAACAATCAAATATTATATGACAGTAATTCTACGATTGTTGACGTTGTTAGGCGATCGTCACCATTGTTGTCATTTTGCTTAATTAATGACCTGAATTTGAACAATAGATGCCAATGCCCAAATGAAAAAAAAAAAGAAAGAAAACTTTTAAAATGTCAGTGGAATTTTTTATCTATAGATTCTTCTCCCAAGCTGGTCCATTTAGGGCAAAGAAAAAAATAAGGTCTATATCGTT